>NC_041385.1:386656364-386703501 GCF_002162155.2 Triticum dicoccoides | reverse complement strand
ATGTGGTCGGAGCAGGTGGCACCACCACCATTCTCCCCGCGGCCGATGGAAGAAAAGGAAATACCGGAGGAGAGCAACATGAGCAACACCTTGATGGCTAGACTCCGCTCACCGTCGAGCATGACCACATCGATGGCGCTCAGTCTGGGGCGAGCCACCACCCTCCAACCGTCCTTCCCGCAAGCACGATCGCTGCACTTGCGCTCTCCCCAGGGCGGGGGTGCCCGAGATGATGCGCCCAATGGAGCTGATGGCTGTCGAGCGCCTCCGCCTCACCACCATGCCATCCAGATGGTTGCACCACAACAGGCACAAGATCGTCACAAGATCGGGATTGAAGCACCAGGATAGACGAACAAGATACCAAGAGACTTGAAGAACCAACAAGAGATCAGGAGGATCCAAGGCCAAGACAGAGGAGCCAAATATTGTCAAGAGAGAAGCCTCCCTTGCCGGGCAGGCGAGCCCGGCAAGGGGCGAGGCCACTTCTAGAAGGAGAGGACCAAGGCGTCCCGGCAGGGCCTGCCGGGACTCGCAGAGATGAGATTACCTCACCAACTACTCCACCATGACCCACGTCATCAATCAGTGTGGTGTCGAGCCGCAGGACGATTAAGTGGCAACCATTCACCACATGGCGGCCACTTCCTACCAAGTAAAACCACAGATGACACCCGTCCAGTGACATGTCAAGCGAGCAGGCCTGGAGCTGGCGAATTAGCCCGGCAAGCCCTACCGAGCAACCAACAATGTGACACTAAGCGGTGCATTAAATGCGCACTGTCAGCCTGCAGAGTTAGGTATGATAGCACTATTTGCTATTATATCAGTGTATAATGACTAAACTGCCACTGTGGTGACCCCTTAACCTATAAAAGGAGGCCCATGGAAACCGTAGAACTGGTTCAGTTTGCGAGGTTGGAAAGTTAGATCACTCGCACCCCCGTATGCGCGTAGTTGCTGCCGCCCTGAAGCAACCCCTGCCGGGCAAGTGTACTACGCACCACCACCACCTTTCCACTATCAATCCACCAAAGCAGGAGTAGGGTTTTATGCCTCACGGCGGCCCATACCTGGGTAAAACTGCCCGTGTGATCTCTGTCATGCTGTCTTCCGTTGGTATGCTCTTTGTGCAATGCGACTCCCCCCTGCCGAACCAGCAAGGGGCCGTCCTGGTCCCATGGGTGGCCATGGTTTCCCGCGACATCTTTGGCATGCCGGGTAGTGGGATCGCTTGCACGAACCTGAAGACGTAAGCAACACGTCATCTTCATCACCATCTGCATCTTCGACGACACCATCAACCATGGCGCCCAAGAAGAAATCAGCTTCTTCGGCTCATCCCTCCACCTCGAAAGATCCATTACCCGCGGCCTCCAACGCTGTGGGGGAGGGGGGAGATGCGTGAGGGCGCGATCACTACTAGTGATGTGGTCGGAGCAGGTGGCACCACCACCATTCTCCCCGCGGCCGATGGAAGAAAAGGAAATACCGGAGGAGAGCAACATGAGCAACACCTTGATGGCCAGACTCCGCTCACCATCGAGCATGACCACATCGATGGCGCTCAGTCTGGGGCGAGCCACCACCCTCCAACCGTCCTTCCCGCAAGCATGATCGCTGCACTTGCGCTCTCCCCAGGGCGGGGGTGCCCGAGATGATGCGCCCAATGGAGCTGATGGCTGTCGAGTGCCTCCGCCTCACCACCATGCCATCCAGATGGTTGCACCACAACAGCGGGGTCGCAGTGTTGCCGCCGCTGGCTCCATCAGAAGCCAAGCAATGACGCAATCGACATCATCATCATCTATGCCAAGCACAGCCTCGGAGGCCATGGCGTGGGCTCAGCTACTTCTGAGATTTTCACCAGCGGCCGAGCAGATGGACGAATGGCGTGCCACCATCCAAAGTCTGCTCGGTTTCGCCGAAGCCGAGGGCTCACGATGAGTTGCCCCGCCGTGACCTCCCCAAGCAACGACAACGGCCCATGTTGCTGCCCATACGGAGGGAGCCGTCCCCACGGTGCAGTCCCCGCAACTGCAGCCAACACGGGCATAGCCAAATCAAGACCCTGATGATGTCTCGATGGCCTCTTCTGATCCTCAAGCACATCCAGGCCAACGACGAACCTCGGAAGTTAGGCAAAGAGGAGACGTATGCGTCGTCGAGCAACACCACAGCAACCTCCTCCGAGCTGACGGGCGCGACGGCCCCGACATCGACGGGCCCACTCTTGGTGTTGGCGAGGCCTTGCCCTTCAAAGTTGGTTGCCCTGCCTTCACCTGTGAGCTGCGGCAAGTCTATTGGCCGTCCGGTCGCATGTTCAAGCCAGACATACCTGAGAAGTATGATGGGAGGTTAAACCCGGCAGAGTTCCTGAGCATCTACACCATCACTATTTAGGCTGCCGGGGGAAGAGATGAGAAGGTGTTCGCCAATTACTTCCTGTTGGCCCTCAAGTCAAACGTGAGGTCTTGGCTGATGCACCTGTCGGAGAACTCTATTTCGTCATGGGCAGACCTGTGCCACGAGTTCATCGATGCTTTCACCGGTGGCCACCAGGAGCCGTGCCGTCCCAGCGTTCTGCAGCTTCTCCAACAGAAGGAAGGAGAAACCCTCCATAAGTATTTACAGAGATTCAGCAAAGTTCATAGAAATATTCCAAATGTCCATCCAACAGCCGTGATAGCTGCCTTCCAGTCCAATGTGCGCAACCGCCAGATCCGTTCTAAGATGAACGTACGGTTGCCCAGGACTATGAAGGAGCTGTACACCCTAGTGGATAAGTGTGCACATATGGAGGAAGGGAGGAAATTGCCTGGAGAGGAAGATTGCATTGATGTTAACTTACAGGATGATGATGAGTCCACAAGTCAGAAGAAAGCTAAGAAGCATAGTAAGAAGCAAAGGGGTAAAGCAGTGTTGACTGTTAAAGGGTCAGGCACCACAAGTACCAGCAAGATCGCCAAGGCTGAGGCCCCCGGCAAGGAGGTTGCCGTGTGCGTCGATTGCTGGGAAGCTACAGCTGCCGAGAAGGCCGGGAAGGGCGATTGGCCGTACTGAAAGATCCACCAGACGAAAGGCCAGGACCTTCTGGAGTGCTACCAGGTTGAGAAGTTGGTCAAGAGACAAAGAGCAGAATATGAGAAGCGTGACAAGGAAAAAGGTCAGAATATCGCTGGCGGTAAGGGCCGATGCGATGGAGTAAATCGCCCCGGCAAGCCCTTTCGGAATAAAGGAAAACACGCCAGGGGATAGGGGAAGGAAGTCTGTGATGATGAGAGTGACAAAGAGGATGAAGAGGAGACCAGTGAGCAAGAGTTTCAGAAGGCCACAAACACCCTGTGCGTTGACGGGGGTGCATCTTCGCACACCTCCCACAACCAACTCAAGCGATGGGCACGAGAAGCAAATGCTATGGAACCAGCCAGAGGCCCGGAAGCCGCTCAAATGGTCCAGTACACCTATCATCTTTGACGAAAAGGACCATCCTAGCCATACCACTGCGGTAGGGTGCTTTCCTTTGTTAGTTTCTCCAACAATTCGCAACCTCAAGGTCACGAAGATGTTGGTGGACGGTGGGGCCGGGCTGAATCTGATCTCCCCAGCAGTTATCAGCAGGCATCAGATAGTAGAGGAAGAACTAGAGGTTACATGCACATTTCAAGGAGTCAACCCTGGCAGGAGTCATCCTAGAGGGAAGATTACGTTGCCAGTAACATTTGTGGGAGAGCTTAACTACCGAACTGAGAAGATGGTGTTTGACATAGTTGATCTCCCCCTACCGTACAATGGAATCCTTGGGTGCACAGCCTTGGCTAAATTCATGGCAGCATCCCACTATGCCTACAATACCCTGAAGATGCCTGGGCCACTGGGAGTCCTCACCATCCAGTCAGATGAGAAAGATGCCATCATTTGTGTGGACAAGATGTACAGGGACGCGGTCGCGGTAGAGGCAGCGACGACAGTAGTTCCCGCCAAGGAGAACAAAGGGAAGAAACAGGATTGTAGGACCTCCGGCAAAGAGTCCGAGAAGCGTGCCCCCTCTGAGTGCACGACACCCGTTGACGACGTGCCAGAGTGTTCCAACAGCAAGAGATCCAAGGTTGTTGCTCCCGGTAGGGCTGGCTGGCGTTGATGGTACTTTCACCATTAGTGCCACCCTCGATGACAAATAGGAAAGCACGCTCGTTGCCTTCCTGCGGGTGAATATTGATGTTTTTGGTTGGCAACCATCTGATATCGCCGGTGTTCCCAGGGATGTAATCGAGCACCACCTTGCTGTTTGCCCACACGCCAGACCTGTTAAACCGAAAGTCCAGAAGCAAGCCTTGGAGAGGCAGCAATTTATTGCAGAAAAAATCAAGAAGCTTGAGGCAACTAGTTTGGTTAGAGGAGTGTACATCCCACTTGGCTAGCAAACCCAGTGGTGGTCCGGAAGGCAAGCGAGAAGTGGAGGTTGTGCATTGACATCACAGACCTTAATAAGGCTTGCCCAAATGATATGTTTTCCTTACCACGTATTGATCAGATAGTGGCTTCCACTTTAGGTTGTGATTTTCTCTCATTTCTGGACGCCTATTTTGGGTACCACCAGATCTTCATGTCAAAAGAAGACGAGGAGAAGACATCATTCATCACTCCATGTGGTACGTATTGCTTTGTCCGCATGCCATTCAGATTAAAGAGTGTTGGGTCCACATTTGCAAGGGCGGTCCAGATTGGTTTTGAACCTCAGCTGCACAGAAACATTGAGACTTATATGGATGACATTTTGGTCAAAACCAAGGACAGAGCAACTCTCATTCAGGATCTGGAGGAGACGTTTGCAAATCTACGCTAGATCACCTTGAAGGTAAACCCAGAGAAGCATGTGTTTGGCGTCCCCTCCGGCAATCTGCTTGGATACTTTGTATCCCACAGGGGGATCGAAGCCAATCCCGACAAGATCAAGGCCATAGAGCAGATCCAAGCACCAAATGTTGGGAAACATAGCTTGCAATTTCAAAAATTTCCTACGCCCACGCAAGATCTATGTAGGAGATGCATAGAAATGAGAGGGGGAGAGTGTGTCTACGTGCCCTCGTAGAGCAAAAGCGGAAGCGTTAACTTAACGCGGTTGATGTAGTCGAATGTCTTCTCGAATCAACCGATCAAGTACTGAACGTACGACACCTCCGAGTTCTGCACACGTTCAGCTCGATGACGTCCCTCCAACTCTTGATCTAGCAGAGTGTCGATGGAGTCGATGAGTTCCATCAGTACAACGACGTGATGATGGTGTTGGTGAAGTGATCTGCGCAGGGGTTCGCCTAAGCACTATGACAATATGACCGAAGGAGTAAACGGTGGGGGGGGGCACCACACATGGTCAAACAATTTTGTTCCTTTGGGGTGCCCCCCGCCCCCGTATATAAAGGAGGAGGGCAGGAGGCCGGCCACAAGGGGCGCGCCAAGAAGGGGGGAGTCCTACTAGGACTCCACTCCTAGTAGGATTTGCCCCCCCTTTTTCCCTTCAACTAGAGGGGAAAGGGGGAAGGGAGAGGGAGTAGGAGAAGGAAAGGGGGGTGGCGCCCCCTTTCCCTAGTCCAATTCGGCCTCCTCCCTTGTGGGGGGGGGGTGCACCAGCCCCTTGTGGGCTGGTTAGCCTCCCTCTCATGGCCCATATGGCTCATATCTTCCACCGGGGGGTTCAGGTAACCCCTCTGGTACTCCGATATGTACCTGATACACTCCGGAACCCTTCCGGTGTCCGAATACCACCTTCCAATATATCAATCTTTATATCTCGACCATTTCAAGACTCCTCGTCATGTCCGTGATCTCATCCAGGACTCCGAACGACCTTCGGTCACCAAAACACATAACTCATACAATACATATCGTCATCGAACGTTAAGAGTGCGGATCCTACGGGTTCGAGAACTATGTAGACAGGACCGAGACACCTCTTTGGTCAATAACCAATAGCGGAACCTGGATGCTCCTATTGGTTCCCACATATCTTATGAAGATCTTTATCGGTCGAACCGCAATGTCAACATACGTTATTCCCTTGGTCATTGGTGTGTTAGTTGCCCAAGATTCGATCGTCGGTATCTTCATACCTAGTTCAATCTCATTACCGTCAAGTCTCTTTACTCGTCCCATAATGCATCATACGATAACTAACTCATTAGTCACATTGCTTGCAAGCCTTCATATGATGTGCATTACCAAGAGGGCCCAGAGATACCTCTCTGATACTCGGAGTGACAAATCCTAATCTCGATCTATGCCAACCCAACAAACACCTTCAGAGATACCTGTAGAGCATCTTTATAATCACCCAGTTACGTTGTGATGTTTGATAACACATAAGGCATTCCTCCAGTGTCTGGGAGTTGCATAATCTCATAGTCGGAGGAATATATATTTGACATGAAGAAAGTAGTAGCAATAAAATTGAACGATCACTACGCTAAGCTAACAGATGGGTCTTGTCAATCACATCATTCTCCCAATGATGTGACCCCGTTCATCAAATGACAACACATGTCCATGGCTAGGAAACTTAACCATCATTGATTAACGAGCTAGTCTAGTAGAGTCATACTAGGGACACGGTGTTTTGTCTATGTATTCACACATGTATCAAGTTTCCGGTTAATACAATTCTAGCATGAATAATAGACATTTATCATGATATAAGGAAATATAAAATAACAACTTTATTATTGCCTCTAGGGCATATTTCCTTCAGTCTCCCAGTTGCACTAGAGTCAATGATCTAGCTCAGATCGCTATGTGATTTAAAACCAATAGTTCACATCTATATGTGGTTAACACCCATAGTTCACATCACCATGTGACCAACACCCAAAGGGTTTACTAGAGTCAATAATTTAGTTCACATCGCTATGTGATTAACACCCAAAGAGTACTAAGGTGTGATCATGTTTTGCTTGTGAGAGAAGTTTAGTCAACGGGTCTACCATATTCAAGCCGTATGTATTTTGCAAATTTCCTGTGTCTACAGTACTCTGCATGGAGCTACTCTAGCTAATTGCTCCCACTTTCAATATGTATCTAGATTGAGACTCAGAGTCATCAAGATCAGTGTAAAAGCTTGTATCGACATAACTCTTTATGACAAACTAGTTATTACCTCCATAACCGAGAAATCTTTCCTTAGTCCTCTTCGGTAACTAAGGATAACTTTGACCGTTGTCCAATGATCCACTCCCGGATCACTATCGTACCCCCTTGCCAAACTCATGATAAGGTACACAATAGGTCTGGTACACAACAGAGCATACTTTATAGAACCTATGACTTAGGCATAGGGAATGACTTTCATTCTCTTTCTATCTTCTGTTGTGGTCGGGCTTTGAGTCTTACTCAATTTTACACCTTATAATACAGGCAAGAACTCCTTCTTTGACTGATCCATTTTGAACTCTTACAAAATCTTGTCAAGGTATGTACTCATTGAAAAATCTTATCAAGCATCTTGATCTATCTCTATAGATCTTGATGCCTAATATGTAAGCAGCTTTACCGAGGTCTTTCTTTGAAAAACTCCTTTCAAACTCTCCTTTATGCTTTCCAGAAAGTTCTACATCATTTCCGATCAATAATATGTCATTCACATATACTTATCAAAAGGTTGTAGTGCTCCCACTCACTTTCTTGTAAATACAGGCTTCTCCAAAAGTCTGTATAAAACCATATGCTTTGATCACCTCATCAAAGCGTAGATTCCAACTCCGAGATGCTTTGTTCACCTCATCAAAGCATAGAGAATAAATGGATCGCTGGAGCTTGCACACTTTGTTAGAACCTTTAGGATCGACAAAACCTTCTGGTTGAATCATATGCAACTCTTCTTTAAGAAATCCATTAAGGAATGCAGTTTTGACATCCATTTGCCACATTTCACAATCATAAAATGAGGCAATTGCTAACATCATTCAGACAGACCTAAGCATCACTACGGGTAAGAAAGTCCCATTATGATCAACTCCTTGAACTTGTCAAAAACCTTTTGTGACCATCGAGCTTTATAGATAGTAACATTACCATCAACGTCGGTATTCTTCTTGAAGATCCATTTATTCTCTATGGGTCGCTGATCATCGGGCAGATACACCAAAGTCCACACTTTGTTCTCATACATGGACCCTATCTCAGATTTCATGGTCTCAAGCCATTTATTGGAATCTGGGCTCATCATAGCTTCTTCATAGTTCGTAGGCTCCTCATGGTCAAGTAACATGACTCCAGAACAGGATTGCCGTACCACTCTGGTGCGGATCGTGCTCTGTTCGACCTACGAGGTTCTGTAGCGACTTGATCTGAAGTTTCATGATCTTTATCATTAGCTTCCTCTCCAGTTGGTGTAGGCATCATGGGAACAGATTTCTCGGATGAGCTACTTTCCAAATTGAGAGTAGGTACAATTACCTCATCAAGTTCTAATTTCCTCCCACTCACTTCTTTCGATAGAAACTCCTTCTCTAGAAAGGTTCTGTTCTTAGCAACAAAGATCTTGCCTTCGGATCTGTGGTAGAAGGTGTACCCAATTGTTTCCTTAGGGTATCCTATGAAGATGCACTTCTCCGATTTGGGTTCGAGCTTATCAGGCTGAAGCCTTTTGACATAAGCATCGCATCCCCAAACTTTAAGAAGACACCTTAGGTTTGTTGCCAAACCACAATTCATCAGGTGTCATCTCAACGGATTTTGACGGTGCTCTGTTTAACGTGAATGCAGTTGTCTCTAATGCATTACCCCCAAACAATAGTGGTAAATCGGTAAGAGACATCATAGATCGCACCATATCTAATAAAGTGTGGTTACGACGTTCGGACACACCATTACGCTGTGGTATTCCAGGTGGCGTGAGATGTGAAACTTTCCACATTGTTTGAAATGAAGGCCAAACTCGTAACTCAAATATTCACCTCCACTATCAGATCGTAGAAACTTTATTTTCTTATTACGATGATTCTCCACTTCACTCTAAAATTCTTTGAATTTTTCAAATGTTTCACACTTGTGTTTCATTAAGTAGCTATACCTATATGTGCTCAAATCATCTGTGAAGGTCAGAAAAATAATGATACCCTCCACGAGCCTCAACACTCATTGGACTGCATACATCAGTATGTATTATTTCCAATAAGTCATTAGCTTGTTCCATTGTTTCGGAGAACAGAGTTTTAGTCATATTGCCCATAAGGCATGGTTCGCAAGTATCAAATGATTCATAATCAAGTGATTCGAAAAGCCCATCAGCATGGAGTTTCTTCATGCGCTTTACACCAATATGATGTAAACGACAGTGTCACAAGTATGTTGCACTATCATTATCAACTTTGCATCTTTTGGCATCAATATTATGAATATGTGTATCACTACGATCGAGATTCAATAAACCATTGACATTGGGTGTATGACCATAGAAGGTTTTATTCATGTAAACATAATAACAATTATTTTGTCTTAAATGAATAACTGTATTGCAATAAACATGAATTAATCATATTCATGCTCAACGCAAACACCAAATAACATTTATTTAGGTTCAACACTAATCCTAAAAGTATAGGGAGTGTGTGATGATGATCATATCAATCTTGGAACCACTTCCAACACACATCATCACTTCACCCTCAACTAGTCTCTATTTATTCTGCAACTCTTGTTTCGAGTTGCAAATCTTAGCATCCGAACAGGTATCGAATACCTAGGGGCTACTACGAGCACTAGTAAGGTACACATCAATAACATGTATATCAAATATACCTTTGTTCACTTTGCCATCCTTCTTATCCGCCAAATATTTGGGGTAGTTCTGCTTCCAGTGACAATTTCCTTTGCATTAGAAGCACTCAGTTTCAGGCTTAGGTCCAACTTTGGGATTCTTCACGGGAGTGACAACTTGCTTGTAATTCTTCTTGAAGTTCCCCTTCTTACCCTTGCCCTTCTTCTTGAAACTAGTGGTCTTGTTAACCATCAACACTTGATGCTTTTTCTTGATTTCTACCTTCGTCGATTTCAGCATCACGAAGAGCATGGGAATCATTTTCATTATCCCTTGCATATTATAGTTCATCACGAAGTTCCAGTAACTTGGTGATAGTGACTAGAGAACTCTATCAATCACTATCTTATCTGGAAGATTAACTCCCACTTGATTCAAGAGATTGTAGTACTCAGACATTCTGAGCACATGCTCATTGGTTGAGCTACTCTCCTCCATATTGTAGGCGAAGTACTTGTTAGAGGTCTCATACCTCTCGACACGGGCATGAGCCTGAAAAACCAATTTTAGCTCTTGGAACATCTTATATGCTCCGTGGCGTTCAAAACATTTTTGAAGTCCCGGTTCTAAGCCATAAAGCATGGTGCACCAAACTATAAAGTAGTCATCATATCGAGCTTGCCAAACATTCATAACGTCTACATCTACTCCAGTAATAGGTTTGTCACCTAGCGGTGCATCAAGGACATAATTCTTCCATGCAGCAATGAGGACAATCCTCAGATCACGGACCCAATCCGCATCATTGCTACTATCGTCTTTCAACTTAGTTTTCTCTAGGAATAAATCAAAAACATAGGGGAGCTACAACGCAAGCTATTGATCTACAACATAATTTGCAAATACTATCAGGACTAAGTTCATGATAAATTAAAGTTCAATTAATCATATTACTTAAGCACTCCCATTTAAAATTACATCCCTCAAGTCATCTAAGTGTAACATGATCCAATCAACCAGACCATGTCTGATCATCACGTGAGATGGAGTAGTCATCAATGGTGAACATCTCTATGTTGATCATATCTACTATATGATTCATGTTCGTCCTTTCGGTCTCCAGTGTTCCGAGGCCATATCTGTATATGCTAGGCTCATCAAGTTTAACCCAAGTATTCTGTGTGTGCAAATCTGGCTTGGACCCGTTGTATTTGAACGTAGAGCCTATCACACCCAATCATCACATGGTGTCTCAGCACGAAGAACTTTCGCAACGGTGCATACTCGGGGAGAACACTTATACCTTGAAATTTTAGTAAGGGATCATCTTATAATGCTACCTCCGTTCTAAGCAAAATAAGATGTATAAAAGATAAACATCATATGAAATCAAAATATGTGACATGATATGGCCATCATCATCTTGTGCTCATGATCTCCATCACCGAAGCGACGTTATGATCTCCATTGTCACCAGCTTGACACCTTGATCTCCATCGTAGCGCCATGTTCGTCTCGCCAACCATTGCTTCTACGACTATCACTACCGCTTAGTGATAAAGTAAAGCAATTACATAGCGTTTGTATTTCATACAATAAAGCGACAACCATATGGCTCCTGCCAGTTGCCGATAACTTTTACAAAACATGATCATCTCATACAACAATCTTTATATCACATCATGTCTAGACCATATCACATCACAACATGCCCTGTAAAAACAAGTTAGACATCCTCTACTTTGTTTGTTGCAAGTTTTACGTGGCTGCTAGCATGAACCGTACAAACCTACGGTACAAAAACCACAACGGTGATTTATCAAGTTTGTTGTTTTAACCTTCACAAGGACCGGCCCCAGTCAAATTCAATTCAACTAAAGTTGGAGAAACAGACACCCGCCAGCCACCTTTATGCAAAACTAATTGCATGTCTGTCGGTGGAACCGGTCTCATGAACGTGGTCATGTAAGGTTGGTCCGGGCCGCTTCATCCAACAATACTGCGAATCAAAATAAGACATTGATTGTAAGCAGTATGATGATCATCGCCCATAACTCTTTGTGTTCTAATCGTGCATATCATCTACGCATAGACCTGGCTCTGATGCCACTGTTCGGAAACATAGCATGCAATTTCAAAAATTTCCTACGCTCACACAAGATCTATCTAGGAGATGCATAGCAACGAGAGGGGGAGACTGTGTCCACGTACCCTCGTAGACCAAAAGCGGAAGCGTTAACTTAATGCGGTTGATGTAGTCGAACGTCTTCTCGAATCAACCGATCAAGTACCAAACGTACGACACCTCCAAGTTCTGCACACGTTCAGCTCAATGACGTCCCTCGAACTCTTGATCCAGCAAAGTGTCTATGGAGTCGATGAGTTCCTTCTATACGACGGCGTGATGACGGTGTTGGTGAAGTGATCTGCGCAGGGCTTCGCCTAAGCACTACGACAATATGACCGGAGAGGTAAACGGTGAAGGAGGGGTACCGCACACGGCTAAACAATTGTGTTCCTTTGGGGGTGCCCCCACGCCCGTATATAAAGGAGGAGGGGAGGAGGCTGGCCACAAGGGGCGAGCCAAGGAAGGGGGGGTCCTACTAGGATTCACGCCCCCTCTTTTTTTCCTTCAACCGGAGGGGAAAAAGGGGAAGGGAGAGGGAGTTGGAGAAGGAAAGGGGGATGGCGCCCCCTTTCCCTAGTCCAATTGGGCCTCCTCCTTGTGGGGGGTGCACCAGCCCCTTGTGGGCTGGTTAGCCTCCCTCCCATGGCCCATATGGCCCATATCTTCCACCGGGGGGGGGGGTTCGGTAACCCCTCCAGTACTCCGGTATGTACCTAATACACTCCGGAACCCTTCCGGTGTCCGAATACCACCTCCCAATATCAATCTTTACCTATCGACCATTTCAAGACTCCTTGTCATGTCCGTGATCTCATCCGGGACTCCGAACAACCTTCGGTCACCAAAACACATAACTCATATAACACATATCATCATCGAACGTCAAGCGTGCGGACCCTAAGGGTTCGAGAACTATGTAGACATGACCGAGACACCTCTTCGATCAATAACCAATAGCGGAACCTGGATCCTCATGTTGGTGCTGACATATCCTACGAAGATCTTTATCGGTCAAACCGCAATGGCAACATGCGTTATTCCTTTGTCATCAGTATGTTACTTGCCTGAGATTCAATCATCGGTATCTTCATACCTAGTTCAATAACGTTACCGACAAGTCTCTTTACTCGTTCTGTAATGCATCATCCTGTAACGAACTCATTAGTCACATTGCTTGCAAGGCTTAATATGATGTGCATTACCGAGAGGGCCCAGAGATACCTCTCCGATACTCGGAGTGACAAATCCTAATCTCGATCTATGCCAACCCAACAAACACCTTCAGAGATACCTGTAGAGCATCTTTATAATCACCCAGTTACGTTGTGACGTTTGATAGCACACAAGGAATTCCTTCGGTGTCCGGGAGTTGCATAATCTCATAGTCGGAGGAATATATATTTGACATGAAGAAAGTAGTAGCAATAAAACTGAACGATCATTATGCTAAGCTAACGGATGGGTCGTGTCCATCACATCATTCTCCTAATAATGTGATCCCGTTCATCAATGACAACACGTGTCCATGGCTAGGAAACTTAACCATCTTCGATTAACGAGCTAGTCTAGTAGAGGCATACTAGAGACACATTGTTTTGTCTATGTATTGACACATGTCTCAAGTTTCCGGCTAATACAATTCTAGCATGAATAATAGACGTTTATCATGATATAAGGAAATATAAAATAACAACTTTATTATTGCCTCTAGGGCATATTTCCTTCACCAAGGACAATCAAAGATGTGAGACCGGGATGTGTTGCCATGCTAAGCAGATTCATCTCCTAGTTTGTCGAGCGTGCCTTGCCATTCTTTAAGATTTTGAAGAAGGCAGGTCCCATGAAGTGGACCGCTGAAGCAGACACAGCCTTTCAAGAGTTGAAGACCTACCTATCCTCTGTGCCTACCCTAGTTGCACCCAAACCCCAGGAGCCGTCATTGCTATACTTAGCGGCAACCAACCAAGTGGTCAGTGCTGCCTTTGTGGCACAGCGAGAAGTGGATGAGAAGGAGAGTGAGCAGAGGCCTGTAGAGTCGCATAAGGATCAGAACATCACTAAACACGACAACGATGACAACCCCAAGGATGCGGCAAGGAAGAAAGTGGTGCGGCACCCAGTGTACTTCATCAACTCCTTGTTACAAGGGGCTAGGTCGAGGTACTCTGGTATGCAAAAGTTGATTTTTGGCCTCATCATGGCCTCAAGGAAACTGCGCCACTACTTTCAAGCCTGTGAGATCATGGTTTTTACTCGTTTCCCATTGCAACGGATACTACAAAACCCAGAGGCTACCGGCAGAAAAGTGGAGTGGGCTTTGGACATATCCAACTTTGGTTTGAGGTCTGAGAGCACCTCAATTATCCAGAGCAGGGCGTTGGTAGGGTTTATTGCAGAATGGACGCCAACCCCTGATGAGGAAGTGACAGAGAAAGTTGTCCCTGGCAATGAATCACCCCAAGAATGGATTATGTATTTTGATGGCACTTTTTCCCTGCAAGGCACGGGGGCTGGCGTGCTTCTTGTTGCCCCCTCTGGGGAGCACTTGAAGTATTGCCGTCCAGATGCATTTTCCACGGGAAGAAGCAACCAAAAATACAGCAGAGTATGAAGGGCTCCTTGCTGGGCTCAGAATTGCAGCAGAATTGGGAATTAATAAGTCGATCATTCGAGGAGATTCACAGCTGTTAGTGAGGCAAGTCAACAAGGATTATCAAAGTCCATTGATGGAGGCATATGTCGAGGAAGTGAGAGGATTGGAGGAGCACTTTGACAGATTACAAACTGAGCACGTACCCCATGCGGGAAACAGCATAACTGATCATCCATCAAAGTGTGCTGCGCAGAAGCTTTTTGTGGAACCAGGGACTTTTGTTCTCCGTCTTACTCAGCCCTCCATATCCCCATCAACAATGGCCTGGAAGAGGAGAAAGTTGGACACCGGAAAGCCGCTCCTGGTAGAGCCGCCGTTCCCGGCAGAGACCCTGCCAGAAACAACTCCTCGTAGCCTGCCGGACCGCCCCTTCCAGCCGGGTCTGTGAACCCCGCGTACGAGTCTAGTGCTCCTGCAGCAGAGGAGGTGCCGCTAGTCCTCGTTGTCGAGCCACAGGCTCCAACTTGGGCAAGGCACATTGTCTGCTTCCTCCAAACTGAAGAGCTTCCTGGCGATCAAGACGAAGCTGAAAAAGTAGCCCGGAGGGCTAGTATGTATCAGTTTGTCAATGACACTCTGTACAGAAGAAGGCCCAACGGTGTGAAATTGAAGTGTGTTTACCGGGAAGAAGGAAAGGAATTGCTGGCTGAAATACACAAAGGAATGTGCGGCTCCCATATTGGATCAAGGGCGTTGGTTGGGAAAGCATTCAGGCAAGGATTCTATTGGCCCATAGCCCTCCAAGATGCGGTCGAGCTAGCCACTAAGTGTGAAGCCTTCCAGTTCCATTCCAAGAAAACCCACCTGCCTACGCAAGCGCTTCAGACAATCCCTCTATCATGGCCATGTTCGGTCTGGGGGCTTGATATCCTCGGTCCCTTCCCCCGAGCAATCGGGGGCTTTGAATTCTTGTTCGTTGCCATCGACATGTTTACAAAGTGGCCGGAAGTGACTACCATGAGAAAGGTGACTACTCAGTCAGCAATCAAGTTCTTGAAAGATCTGGTGTCGTTTTGGAGTTCCGGCAAGGATCATCAGTGATAACGACACCCAGTTCACGAGCCACGCCTTCATGCAATATGGTTGATACGTCTCCAACGTATTTACTTTTCCAAACACTTTTGCCCTTGTTTTGGACTCTAACTTGCACGATTTGAATGAAACTAACCCGGATTGACGTTGTTTTCAGCAGAACTGCCATGATGTTGTCTATTGTGCAGAAAACAAAAGTTCTCAAAATGACCTGAAAATCCACGGAGATAAGTTTTGGAAAATATGAAAAATACTGGCGAAAGAATCAAGGCCAGGGGGCCCACACCCTATCCACGAGGGTGGGGGAGGGCACGCCCCCCTATCTCGTGGGCCCCCTGATGCTCCACCGACCTCAACTCCAACTCTTATATTCCGTCTCATGGAGAAAAAAATCAGAGAGAAAGTTTCATCGTGTTTTACAATACGAGGCGCCGCCAAGCCCTAATCTCTCCCGGGAGGGCTGATCTGGAGTCCGTTCGGGGCTCCGGAGAGGGGGATTCGTTGCAGTCGTCATGATCAACCATCCTCCATCACCAATTTCATGATGCTCACCACCGTGCGTGAGTAATTCCATCGTAGGCTTGCTGGACGGTGATGGGTTGGATGAGATTTACCATGTAATTAAGTTAGTTTTGTTAGGGTTTGATCCCTAGTATCCACTATGTTCTAAGATTGATGTTCCTATGACTTTGCTATGCTTAATGCTTGTCACTAGGGCCCGAGTGCCATGATTTCAGATCTGAACCTATTATGTTTTCATGAATATATGTGAGTTCTTGATCCTATCTTGCAAGTCTATAGTCACCTATTATGTGTTATGATCCGACAACCCCGAAGTGACAATAATCGGGATACTTCTCGGTGATGACCATAGTTTGAGGAGTTCATGTATTCACTATGTGCTAATGCTTTGTTCCGGTTCTCTATTAAAAGGAGGCCTTAATATCCCTTAGTTTCCACTAGGACCCCGCTGCCACGGGAGGGTAGGACAAAAGATGTCATGCAAGTTCTTTTCCATAAGCACGTATGACTATAATCGGAATACATGCCTACATTACATTGATGAACTGGAGCTAGTTTTGTGTCACCCTATGTTATAGCTATTACATGAAATCGCATCCGACATAATTATCCATCACTGATCCAATGCCTACGATCTTTTCACATATTGTGTTTCGCTCATTTACTTTTCCGTTGCTACAATTACAATTACTACAAAACTATTATCTTTACTTTTGCCACTGTTACCATTACTATCATATTACTTTTCTACTAAATACTTTGCTGCAGATACTAAGATATCTAGGTGTGGTTGAATTGACAAGTTAACTGCTAATACTGAAGAATGTTCTTTGGCTCCCCTTGTGTCGAATCAATAAATTTGGGTTGAATACTCTACCCTAAAAAGCTGTTGCGATCCCCTACACTCGTGGGTTATCAAGACTAATTTCTGGCACCGTTGCTGGGGAGCATAGCTCTATTCTTTGAGTCACTTGGGATTTATATCTGCCGATCACTATGAGGAACTTGAAAGACGAAAGAACTAAGATTTTGCCCTCAACTACGAGGGGAGGTAAGGAACTGCCATCTAGCTCTGCACTAGATTCTCCTTCTGTTATTAGTAAGCTTGCGAAACCTAAACCTGCTACTGCTTTGAATTCTGATATGTCGCATGTTATTGATGATGCCACTTCTGTTATGCATGATACTTATGATGAAACTACTTCTGTGCGTGATACTACTTTGCCATTAGGTGAATTTCTTGATGAACAACTTGCTAGGATTAGAGAGAATGAAATTATTGAAGATGCTATTATTGATGATAGTGATGATGAAAGTTCTCCCCCTGATTATGAATCACCTGTTGTTCCTGAGGGTTATGTTATGGATGAGGAAGCTGCTAGAGCTATCTTTGCTTGCAAGGATAGATATGATCTTAAGAAGTTATTAGCTAAATGGAAGCAGCAATCTCTTAATGCTAGAATGAAACCTGACCCTGCTTTTGCTACTTCACCTATCTGTGTTACTGATAAGGATTATGAATTCTCTGTTGATCCTGAGATAATTACTTTAGTAGAATCTGATCCTTTTTATGGCCTTGAATCTGAAACCGTTGTGGCACATCTTACCAAGTTGAATGATATAGCCACCCTGTTTACTAATGATGAGAAGTCCTGCTATTATTATATCCTTAAGATGTTTCCATTATCATTAAAAGGTGATGCTAAGACTTGGTTTAATTCTATTGATCCTGGTTGTGTGCGTAGTCCCCAGGATATGATTTATTACTTCTCTGCTAAATATTTCCCTGCTCATAAGAAACAAGCTGCCTTGCGGGAAATATATTATTTTGTGCAAATCAAAGAAGAGAGTCTCCCACAAGCTTGGGGGAGGCTTCTCCGATTACTTAATGCTTTGCCTGATCATCCTCTTAAGAAAAATGAAATACTTGATATCTTTTATAATGGACTAACCGATGCTTCCAAGGACTACTTGGATAGTTGTGCTGGTTGTGTTTTTAGGGAAAGAACAGTCAACCAAGCTGAATTATTATTGAATAATATGTTGACTAATGAAAATAATTGGACTCTTCCTGAGCCAATTCCTGCGGCAATTCCTGAACCAATTGAGCCAGTTCCTGAGCCTATTCCTAAACCAACTCCGAACAAGAGGGGTGCTCTATTTCTCAGTCCTGAAGATATGCAAGAGGCAAAGAAATCAATGAAAGAAAAAGGTATTAAAGCTGAAGATGTTAAGAATTTACCTCCTATTGAAGAAATACATGGTCTTAATTTACCGCCTGTTGAAGAAACACATTGTGTTCATAACCCGACATAGGTAGTAAAGGTAAATTCTCTCTATAGATATGATAAAGTTGAAATCCCGTCTACTAAATTTCATAGCCCATGCTTAGATGAATTTGATGACTTTATGGCTAGACAAGAAAGTTTTAATGCTTATGTTGGTAGAGAATTAAAGAATAGTGCTTTCAAAATAGGACGCTTGAGTGATTATATGGCTAGAGTTAAAGGTGAACTTAAGCTCATTACCAAATATGCTTCTATGGTTACCACTCAAGCTGAGCAAGTACTTAAAGCTCAAAGTGATTTGCTCGATGAATTAAATAATAAACATGATTTTGCTGTTAGAGTGGCTACTAGAACTGGTAGAATGACTCAGGAACCTTTGTATCCTGAAGGCCACCCTAAGAGAATCGAGCAGGATTCTCAGAGAAATAATTTAGAGGTACCTAGTTCTTCTAAAAAGAAGAAAAAGAAAGACGATAGGACTTTGCATGCTTCAAGTGAACCTATTGTAGACACACATGAGAATCCCAATGATATTTCTATCTCTGATGCTGAAACACAATCAGGTGATGAACATGAACCTAGTGATAATGGTAATGATAATGTTCATGTTGATGCTCAACGTAGAAAAAATAATGATGTAGAGATTGAACCTGCTGTTGATCTTGATAACCCACAATCAAAGAATCAACGTTATGATAAGAGAGATTTTGTTGCTAGGAAGCACGGTAGAGAAAGAGAACCATGGGTTCAGAAATCCATGCCCTTTCCTCCTAAACCATCCAAGACAAAGGATGATGAGGATTTTGAGCGCTTTGCTGAAATGATTAGACCTATCTTCTTACGTATGCGCTTAATTGATATGCTTAAATTAAATCCTTATGCTAAGTATATGAAGGATATCATTACAAATAAAAGAAAGATACCAGAAGCTGAAATTTCCACCATGCTTGCTAATTATACTTTTAAGGGTGGAATACCAAAGAAACTTGGAGACCCGGGGGTACCAACTATACCATGCTCCATTAAAAGAAATTATGTTAAAACTGCTTTATGTGATCTTGGAGCCGGTGTTAGTGTTATGCCTCTCTCTTTATATCGTAGACTTGAATTGAATAAGTTGACACCTACTGAAATATCTTTGCAAATGGCTGATAAATCAACTGCTATACCTGTCGGTATTTGTGAGGATGTGCCTGTTGTGGTTGCAAATGTCACTATCTTAACGGACTTTGTTATTCTTGATATTCCCTAGGACGATAGTATGTCGATTATCCTTGGTAGACCCTTTTTGAATACTGCAGGCGCTGTTATTGATTGCAACAAAGGCAATGTCACTTTTCATGTTAATGGTAATGAGCATATGGTACACTTTCCAAGGAAACAACCTTAAGTTCATAGCATCAATTCTATTGGAAAAGTTCCAACTATCATTATTGGAGGTTTTGAATTTCCTCTTCCTACTGTAAAGAAAAAGTATGATATTCTTATTATTGGGGATGTTCATATTCCCGTTGAGGTAACCTAGTGTTATTCGAAATTTCTCCAGTTCCGTGTTATTCAGAATGAGTTTGTTAACAACACTTGATAAACCTTGTTAGTGGATTCATTTTGATGATCATGAGATGGATGAAACTAGAAGGCACAACCTTCTGTACCCTCTTTTTACTTTCTGTTATTTAAAATAAATAAAGCAAAAATAGTATTATTTGTCTGTTTGCTGAATTATCTGTGCAATAAAAAATATCCCGAAAATAGAAGTGCTCCACATGCTCTGCAAATTTAGTATGATTTTTTATGGAATGTTTGAGGATTTTAGGCACTGAAAACACTGCAGGGGGGTCAAGCACCAGGCCACGAGGGTGGAGGGCGTGCCCACACCCCCTGGGCGCGCCCCCCTGTCTCGTGGGCCCATGGTGGCCCCCCTCCACTTATTCCTGCACCCACACACTCCATCTTCTTTCCAAAAAAATCCCCATCTAGCTCAAGCATGAGTTCTAGCTCATTTTGCTGCGATTTTCGATCTCCTTGCTCAAAGCTCCATTCACAAAACTGCTTTGAGAGATTGTTGCTTGGTATGTGACTCCTCCATTGGTCCAACTAGTTTTTGTTCTAGTGCTTTATTCATTGCAAATTTTTGCTGCATAGGTGACCCCGTTCTTGAGCTTGCATGTTAAATTTATGAGGTCCCAAGTAATTCCAATGCATGATATAGGCTCTAGGCACTTGTAGGAGTAGTTTCTACCAATCTTATCTAGTTTTATTCACTTTTATTTTGAAGTTACTAAAATTTCAGAAATTTTCAAAAAATGAAAAGGAGATTTTTGAGAGGCTCTTCTAGCCAAGGCTCCCAGGATAAACAAGCTAAAGAGAAGGAAAAGGCCAAGTATAATCTTCCTTGCGTAGCGGAAATACGGCCGTGTGAATGGCCCTGTGATGATTTCTTGAGAGAAGCCGGGATTTATGAAGACTTTTATTCTTTGATTGAAAATGCAGGCCTCATCGAATTCCTCCACGACCGGATCGATCAGTATGTCTTACTCACCAACACTTTCGTGCAAAACTTTTATTACTATCCTAAGAAATCACCTCCTTCAGTATCGTTCCATTTATATGATGAATTCAAGGAAATGTCTTTACGTAATTTTTGCGCGGTATGTAGAATACCCTTTGAGGGTAAATTAGATGAACCCCATCGTAAAGATGTGAATGGCTTTGTTAACACCATTACTGTAGGGGATCCAAAGAAGGGTTCCGATGCAAGAATCTCTAGCATACACTTTCCTGTTTTACGCTACTTTGCCATATTTGCTAGTCGATGCTTAATTGGTCGTGGAAACAGTGGAAACTTCAATGTCCCTGATATTATTATTCTGTTCCATGCCTTGTTTGGTGATAATAGTTTTAGTATGGGTGCCGTTATTGTTAAAAGGCTAAGCCTGAATCGTACAAAAGGCCCCATCTTTGGAGGTATCTATGCTGCACGTCTTGCTAAACATTTTGAGATACCTATTAGACACCATGAGAAAGAGGAGACAATACTGCCTCCTTACCATTTAGATTACAGGAGCATGGTAGCGCATGAGTTTATTGTTCACAATGATGATAAGATGCTCTTGTATAACTTGAGATTTAATAAGAAACACAATGAGACTATTATCCTGCCTGTGCCGCTGTTATTTGATTTGACTGCAGTTAATTATCTTGTCACGCCAGAAGCGGTGTACGCTCATGGAGGCCAAGCATCCGCTCCAGAGCCTGAGCCGGAACCTCCACTAGACCCTTATCGTTCATCATCTTACCAGGGGGATCCGGAGGAGATGGCCAGCCAGTGGTATCCTGATTACACCCCTCAGTACACCGGGGAGAGTAGTCGCGGTCCTTGGTAGTAGACCAACTTAGACAAAAGCCTAAGCTTGGGGGAGTACGTATTTCTCACCGACTTTACATTCATGTTCACACAGTATTCTAGTCGTCGGTGCTCATACTCTTTCATTGTATTATACATGCTAGTTTAATTTTATTTTTCTAGCTTTCTTCTTGTGTGTTTGATAAACCTTAAGAAAACCAAAAAAAATAGTTAGTTTAATTTCCAGGCTTGTAGTAGAAATTAAAATGAAAACCCGAAAAGATTTCTCGTTCTTCTTTTACTTGTTGGGAGCTTTCCCGTGTAAATAGTTTTATTTCTTTTCTTTCCTTTGGGGGTCGAAAGTAGAAGACCATATTTAAAATGTTTAGTGGCTCTCTTATGCATGATTGTTTATTTAACTTAGAGCCCATATTACTTTGTATTCTCTCTTGAGATGAATGCTTGCAGATTCCAGCTTAGTCCAATGCACATGCACTATTATTATTATACACATCGTTCGGTCGTGCAAGTGAAAGGAAATAATGACGATATATGATGGACTGATTGAGATGAGAGAAGCTGGTATGAACTCGACCTCTCTTGCTTTTGTAAATATGATGAGTTCATCGTTCCTGATTCAGCCCATTATGAAGTAAACATATTTGTAATGACATTTAGAGATTATAGTTGCGTGTGCCATGCTTAATTAGCTATGAGTTATAATGGTTTACCTTGCGTGCCAACATGCTATTAAAATGATTATGATGTGGTATGATGGGATGGTATCCTCGTTTGAATGAATTGAGTGACTCGACTTGGCACATGTTCACGCATGTAGTTGAAACAAATCAACATAGCCTTCACGATATTTATGTTCATGGTAGATTATATCCTACTCATGCTCGTACTCGGTGTAAATTAATTTTAATGCATGTTCATGACTTTTGTTGCTCTCTCAGTTGGTCGCTTCCCAGTCTTTTGCTAGCCTTCACCTATACTAAGCGGGAATACTACTTGTGCATCCAAACTCCATAAACCCCAAAGTTGTTCCATATGAGTCCACCGTACCTTCCTATATGCGGTATCTACCTGCCGTTCCAAGTAAATGTGTATGTGCCAAACTCAAAACCTTCAAATGAAATTCTATTTTGTATGCTCAAGCAGCTCATGTTTCAACTAGGGCTGTCTGTATCTTCCATGCTAGGTGGGTTATTCTCAAGAGGAGTGGACTCCGGTCCTCATTACGAGAAAAGGGCCGGTAACCGGGATGCCCAGCCCATGATCCAAAAAGATCAAAGCAAATCAAAATAATTAAACAAAACTCCCCCAGGGCTGTTGTTAGTTGGAGGCACTCGTTGTTTCGAGCAAGCCATGGATTGATGCTTGTTGGTGGTGGGGGAGTATAAACTTTTACCATTCTGTTTGGGAACCGCCTATAATGCATGTAGTATGGAAGATATCGCCATCTCATAGTTGTTGCGTTGACAGTGAAAGTATGCCGCTCAAAATGTTATGCATCTCTATTTTAAAATCGAGCTCTGGCACCTCTACAAATCCCTGCTTCCCTCTGTGAAGGGCCTATCTATTTACTTTTATGTTGAGTCATCATTCCTCTTATTAAAAAGCACCCGCTGGAGAGCACACTGTCATTTGCATTCATTATTATTAGTCTATATTGGGTATGACTTGACTGGATCTCTTTTTCCATGAATTACAATGTTTAGTCAGTCCTTGATATTTAAAGGTGCTCTGCATTTATGATTTGCGGTCTCAGAAAGGGCTAGCGAGATACCATCTTGTTATATCATATTATGATTGTTTTGAGAAAGTGTTTTCATACGAGTTTTATTATTATTGCTCGCTAGCTAATTATGCCATTGATATGAGTAAATGTGAGACCTAAGTGTTATTGTGAGTATGTTTAAGTTCATAATCTTTGCTAAAAACCTGAATGTTGGCTTTACATATTTATAACAACAAGAGCAAACAGAGTTTTGTAAAAGCTTTTCTTTATCACTTTCAGTCTATCAACTGAATTGCTTGAGGACAAGCAAAGGTTTAAGCTTGGGGGAGTTGATACGTCTCCAACGTATCTACTTTTCCAAACAATTTTGCCCTTGTTTTGGACTCTAACTTTCATGATTTGAATGAAACTAACCCGAACTTACGCTATTTTTAGCAGAACTGCCATGATGTTGTTTATTGTGCAGAAAACAAAAGTTCTCAGAATGACCTGAAAATCCACGGAGATAAGTTTTGGACAATATAAAAATACTGGCGAAAGAATCAAGGCCAGGGGGCCCACACCCTGTCCACGAGGGTCGGGGGCGCGCCCTCCCCCCTGGGTGCGCCCCCCTGTCTCGTGGGCCCCCTGATGCTCCACCGACCTCAACTCGAACTCTATATATTCTGTTTCGCGGAGAAAAAAATCAGAGAGAAATTTTCATCGCGTTTTACGATACGGAGCCACCGCCAAGCCCTAATCTCTCTCGGGAGGGTTGATCTGGAGTCCTTCCGGGGCTCCGGAGAGGGGGATTCGTCGCCGTCATCATCATCAACCATCCTCCATCACCAATTTCAAGATGCTCACCACCGTGGGTGAGTAATTCCATCGTAGGCTTGCTGGATGGTGATGGGTTGGATGAGATTTACCATGTAATCAAGTTAGTTTTGTTAGGGTTTGATCCCTAGTATCCACTATGTTCTGAGATTGATGGTGCTATGACTTTGCTATGATTAATGCTTGTCACTAGGGCCCGAGTGCCATGATTTTAGATCTGAACCTATTATGTTTTCATGAATATATGTGAGTTCTTGATCCTATCTTGCAAGTCTATAGTCACTTATTATGTGTTATGATCCGACAACCCCGAAGTGACAATAATCGGGATACTTCTCGGTGATGACCATAGTTTGAGGAGTTCATGTATTCACTATGTGCTAATGCTTTGTTCCGGTTCTCTATTAAAAGGAGGCCTTAATATCCCTTAGTTTCCACTAGGACCCCGCTGCCATGGGAGGGTAGGACAAAATATGTCATGCAAGTTCTTTACAATAAGCACGTATGACTATATTCGGAATACATGCCTACATTACATTGATGAACTGGAGCTAGTTCCGTGTCACCCTATGTTATAGCTATTACATGAGGAATCGCATCCGACATAATTATCCATCATTGATCCAATGCCTACGAGCTTTTCACATATTATGTTTTGCTTATTTACTTTTCCATTGCTACTGTTACAATTACTACAAAACTATTATCTTTACTTTTGCCACTGTTACCATTACTATCATATTACTTTGCTACTAAATACTTTGCTGCAGATACTAAGTATCTAGGTGTGGTTGAATTGACAACTCAAGTGCTAATACTTAAGAATATTCTTTGGCTCCCCTTGTGTCGAATAAATAAATTTGGGTTGAATACTCTACCCTCGAAAGCTGTTGTGATCCCCTAAACTTGTGGGTTATCAATGTTCATGCCCTCAGATGCAAAATCTCATTCACCTCTGTGGAACACCCTCGAAGCAATGGATACGATGAGAGGGCGGATGCTGAAGTGCTACGCAGACTAAAGATGAGAACCTTTGATACGCTGCAAGAGCACGACATGCGGTGGATCGAGGAGCTGCCGGTAGTTCTCTGGTCCCTCAGAATGACACCAAACTGAGCTACCGGGCAGACTCCCTTCTCCCTGGTCTACGGGATTGAAGCAGTTATCCCCACGGAACTCATTTACGGGTCGCCTTGAGTACTTAATCAGCACCGGTGTGATGACGCTGTGCTACTCAAGGAGAACCGTGTCCAGACTGCTACGCGTGCTGCATGCTATCAGCAAACCCTGTGTCACTACCATAGCCGCAGGATTCATGCCCGGTGTTTTGAGGAAGATGACCTTGTCCTTAGGCGTGTTCAGTCCGCAAAGAGTACACACAAGTTGTCACCAAAGTGGGAAGGCCCTTACCGGGTAGTACGAGTCACCAGACCCAGTGTAGTCCATCTGGAGACCGGAGATGGCACTCTATTGCAAAACTCATGGAATATTGAGCATCTCTACAAGTTCTACCCGTAAGGCGTGAGGATGCCGGGCCCTGCCCATTTGTACAGGCCTTGCCTAAGTTGCATGTAACCCCTTGTACAAAGCCGGGGCAATGAGCCCATGCAATAGAAAATATAGAACCAATGTAGGGGGCCCCAACCTAGATTGCATGCACGCATGAGCATTCCATATCACTGCATAAGCATTTTTCATGAGCATCTGCATATGCATATAGATAGGATCGCATCCTGCATTCATTCTCATTTGCATGAAGCTGCAGGTTCTTACTATGGACTTGGCTTCGACGAGGGAGTGAGAAGATTGTCTGGCACTGCAATCCCGACAAGCCAATCAGATAAGTTCTACCTCTTGTCCCTTCGTGTTTTGTAAGCTATAACTTGTGCATTAGAAAGCATCGCCACTCCTTCTAGACTTAGGTGCTCTCATTCCTAACCTAAACGCTGCTTCCGTCAGGGTAGTCGTAGTTCCCTTTGATAAAAGGAAGTTAATGGGGGGCTGGCCCTTCTGTCTATAACCCGGCAGATGAGGTTCTGCGACAGACAAAAAGGAGGGCTGGCAGGATATCCTGCCAGGACAAACTCTTTTATTTACACTAAAGAGGCATCTCACCTCTGCATTGACGTATACATGCGCGAGTTCCCGGCAAGGTTCATCTTTTTTCATTCACATGCTAATACAAGTACAAGCATTACAAAACACAAACATGGACATGAGAGATTACATTTTGGATTAAAATTTGGCAAGTGCCTACAGATTTAAAATTGAAAAAAGATAAGTGCCCCGTGATGCCTTTTGCACTTGTCCATCTCCTATAGGATGAGGTCGAAGAGGCGGAAAGTAGGCATAGTTGGAGTCTGGCACCTCCCTAGGATCAGGGCGGCGCCATTCCCTGGTGTAGAGGGAGGATACGGAGGGCGGACGCGGATGGTGACGCTACCGGAGTAACAGGTGGAAGGGCACGGAGTTACCGGCAAACACAACTCGTTGAAACGGTTGCCTCCATTCTTGACACGTCGTGGGTTTCCACCGTTGTCCGCATCACTACCACCGGAAGACCCCAGATCGTCAACCACACCGAATGCCATGCTCTCTGGCTTTCCGTACAGAGAGCATGGTCGTCCCTAATGGCCCTAACGTCAGAAATCACCGCACGTCCCAAAGACGTGTACGAAGATGAGAAGCCCTCCTACGCAGACAGAGGGTTGACACCTGGAAGAGCCAGACTTGCCTTCACCAATGGAAGGCCTCTCCAAAGGATCCTCCTCCGTGTCATGCAGGAACGAAGAATGAGGAGCGACCCGCTACCACGCCCCGCACCCGCCGCGGGCCTCGGCATGGTGTCATTCACATCCCCTCCCACTGAAATCAAGGCTATGGGTGGCACGACGACGAGCGCACTGGAGTTGCCACCTCCAACGTTACCGCTGCACCGCCCGAGCGTCCTCACGAGCACAAAGGATTCTGATCTGAAGCCTGGGGGCCGGCCCCAGGCTCCCCCTTCCGGCATATTCAAGATGAAGCAAGACAGAAGAGGAGGAGAATGTTGTTGGATGCCTCCGCTCCTCCCCCGCTCTTCCTTTTATAGGCGAACGGACGACCGGGGGCTGGATCCACAACAGGCGACCACCACCCTCCTTTACCAGTTCAAGGAAGCCGGACCCTCGCCATTATGCTCTCTCGCGCCAAGCAACTCCGTTACTACCCCGCGCAATGCATGCGACATTAGTGGCTAAGGATAAGGGCGTGGTGGGAAGAGTAAATTGACAGTTTCTACCCCGTGGGTTAAAGTCATTCAAGGGCCATTATTGGAGCAGACCCACCACTATTGGCTTTGCATGACGCGCGGGGAAACCGGAAACTGGCCCAAAATCAAGGCTAATGAAGAAACAAAGATCTCAAGAGACCAGCCTCTTCAGCAGCGCTGCCTATGCACTTGTTAGGCCCTACCCCGACGATGCTCAGCAACATGTTCGGGGTAGGCCCGGGGGCTTCTGTCGGTGCAACAGACCCAGGGCCTGTTGCCCTGATTGTGCATAGGCACAAGATTAGGATTGAAGCACCAGAACAGACAAACAAGATAGCAAGAGACTCGAAGAACCAACAAGAAGATCGAGAGGATCCAAGGCCAAGACCAAGGAGCCAAATATTGTCAAGAGATAAGCCTCCCTTGCCGGGCAGGTGAGCCCAGCAAGGGGCGAGGCCACCGCCAGAAGGAGAGGACCAAGGCATCCCGGCAGGGCCTGCTGGGACTCGTGGAGATCAGATTACCTCACCGACTACTCCACCACGACCCACGTCGTCAATCAGTGCGGTGTCGAGCTGCAAGATGATTAAGTGGCAACCATTCGCCACATGGGGGCCACTTCCTACCAAGTAAACCCATAGATGACACCCGTCCAGTGACGTGTCAAGCGAGCATGCGTGGAGCTGGCGAATTAGCCTGGCAAGCCCTGCCGGGCAACCAATGACATGACACTAAGCGGTACATTAAATGTGCATTGTCAGCCTGCAGAGTTAGGTATGATAGCACTATTTGCTATCATATCAGTGCCTAATGACTAAACTACCACCGTGGTGACCCCTTAACCTATAAAAGGGGGCCCATGGCAACCGTAGAAGGGGTTCGGTTTGTGAGGTTGGAAAGTTAGATCACTCACACCCCCGTACGCGCGTAGTTGCTATCGCCTCGAAGCAACTTCTACCAGGCAAGTGTACTACACACCACCACCACCTTTCCACCATCAATCAACCAAAGCAGGAGTAGGGTTTTATGCCTCACGGCAGCCCAAACCTGGTAAAACTGCCTGTGTGATCTCTGCCGTGCTGTCTTCCGTTGGTCTGCTCTGTGTGCAATGTGACTCCCCCTACCGAACCAGCAAGGGGCCGTACTGGTCCCATAGGTGGCCGTGGTTTCCCGCGACTGTTGTGCACAAGTGTCGTATCCGCCAATTGAGCAATCGTGCTTCCATCTCTCTAGAGTTGTGCAACAAGAGCGTTTTTTGTGGATTCCACATTTTGAGCCCATTCCTTGGTTGCACGACCCCATTTATCTATCCGTGTGTGTGTTTCAGTGTGCCACATATTGCTATTGGTCTACTTGTTGCACTTGCGAATTTGTGAATCTCTTTCAACATTATTGATTCTTGCTAACATTTTGCATCAAATTTTTGTGCCACTATCCTCACCGAGCTCCACCATAAGCCTTATTTGTGTAGGTGTGAGAAATTGACGAGGTCGGTACCAATTGTGCTATTTCCTTGTTACATCATTGAGTGATCACTGATCCATTCCCAACATCCGTCAAGGTACATTTGGTATAGTTCTCTCCTTTCCTACACTCATATTTGCTCGAGTCTTGTGATGGGTAGGTAAGGCATTTCATCTCTGGTCTTCGACAACAATGACGGCACGTACAACTACAACACCAAATCTCCCCACTTCGGACTACAACGAGCAATGCAAGGCCTCGAGAGCATCGCCACCGACATACGACAATCTGAAGTAAGGAAAAGGGATTACATCGACAAATTATTCGACTACCAAAACAAACACATGGAGGAGCTGTCGGATTCCGGGTTCCGGCAGACCCTCTAGGTTCGAACACTGGGGTGCGCGCGGAGATTTCACGCTCTACCTACCTGCACCTCATCGCCTTGCTAGGATCTAAGCTATGAAAGGAACAACACAAGAGACACGGGGTTTATACTAGTTCGGGCCACCATTGTGGTGTAATACCCTACTCTAGTTTGTGGTGTGGTGGATTGCCTCTTGGGCTGATGATGAACAATACAAGGAAGAACAGCCTCGCGAGGGTCTGTTCTTGGCTGGTGCGATGAACTGCTCGGGGGAGTTCAGTCGCTCTCTCTCTGCTGGTTTCAAGATG
Organism: Triticum dicoccoides; assembly: GCF_002162155.2. Lineage (NCBI taxonomy): Eukaryota > Viridiplantae > Streptophyta > Magnoliopsida > Poales > Poaceae > Triticum > Triticum dicoccoides. Next base: position 386,673,832 of record NC_041385.1, on the reverse strand, counting down.
ATGATCTCGATCTTCCGATCCCCCTACCTTGTGGGTGGCTAGTCCTATTTATAGGTAAAGGCCCTGGGCCTCTTCCCAAATATTGAGCGGGAAGGGCGCCAACAATTGGCCATTTTGAAGGGGAACATCTAGTACACTTATCCTGACTAAAGTTGGTCCTCGCCTGTCAAAGGCTCTCGTGGTGACGTCAGCTTGGGATCCACAATGACCTCCTTCCTCCCGTTGCGACGGTCTTGGTCTTGTTGCACCGAAACGGATGCCTTTGCTTGATGCTCTCGCCTGCGCTTGCTCCCTTTGCACCAAAGAGGAAAGGAGGACACTGCGCGGGCTGGCGCCCGCCTGGCGCCCTTGGTCGTCATGGCTTGCGTCATGGGCACCTCATGAGGTACCCCGCCTTGATCTCTCCACCTCCTCGCGAGCCAACCTGACGAGGCCGTGCCTGAGGAAGCTCCTTGTCGTCCACCCCGCGAGGCTTGGCCCCTCGCGAGGGTGTTGAGCTCGTGCTGATGAAGATGGGCCGTGCTGGGCCGCCCCTTGAGCCACGCCGCAGGCCGCTGGCAGGCAAGTCTAGGGACCCCCGTTCCCAGAACGCCGACAGTAGCCCCCGTCCCCAAGGCGCGCCTGGACTTGGCTGAGCAGAGAAGCGAAGGGGCAAGTGCAAAGCGCCACGGGCCCTAACAGTCTGCGGCCTTGGGCGCCGCGTGGCGGTTGGTTGGTCGTGGGTGCCTTAGCGATTGCGCAAATCGTCAAAAGAGAGGCATCTGCCTAGGCTTTGCTTCCCTTGCTTCCTCTGGTCATTGCCCAGATCCCCTTTCTTGCGCCTTTCCTTCCTGCCTCTGAAATCTTCAGATCTACTTGAACCGCGTGCCCTAGCAATACATGGCGCCTCGCCAGACCCCGACCGGAGCTTGGTACTCACCCGCCTTGGAATCGCCGAACGTGTCGGAGACGAGCCTTGCCCGGGCGTGCCGGATGGTGGCGGCGCAAGGCATCGACGGGGCAGTGGTGTTCAAGGACGGCTCTGCCCTTCTTGAGGGCCAAAGGAGCACCTTCTATCCGCTCTTCGTAAGCACCATTGCTGCCGGTCTGGTGCCTCCTTTTTCTGAGTTTTTCTTCTCTGTCCTCCGCCATTACAACCTGCAAGCTCTACACCTCCACCCCAACTCTGTTCTTCTTCTGGCGGTCTTCGCCTACTATTGTGAGGCTCACGTCGGAGTGCAGCCCTCAGTGGCCCTGCTGCGCCACTACTTCTCCCTCCGGACCTCTCATGGTCCCATCTTCGCGTGCGCGAGCTTTGTTGCGTATGGCGGCTCCAACGTCATCTCAAAGCCCGGGAAGAGGATTGAGGGCTTCAGGAGCAAGTGGGTCATGGTAGATGCTGGGCGCATCCACCCTCGGCTGATTCTGCCCACGGAGCACCCCACGAGCTCCGATGATTGGTCCTGCGTGGAACTCGTGGACCCCCGCGTGAAGCCGGTGCTGGAGAAGATGGACGCGGATCTGAGGCCCGGCAACATGGCAACGGCGAAGCTGACTGGTGGATCGCTCCTGAGGGAGTTCCTGGAGCACCAGGTGGCCCCGCTTCGCAAGTACTCGCTTCCGCTATGGAGGCCCCGCCCGAGCCCCACAGTCTTGGCTGACGAAGATCTGGCCGCGGTCATCCAATCTTTGGTCGGGGGAGACGTGGCGAGGCTGGAGGGCGCCCCTGTACCCCTGTTCCTTAGAGATGATTGGGAGCAGGTGGTGGAGTCCATGCCCGTCTTCAATGGGGACGGGCCCGTGCCCACGGAGATTCCCGAGGACCCGGCGGCCCTGGCGATGGTGAATGTGTCCTCCAGTGACTCCAGCGAAGAGGAGGAAGAAGAGGAGCGGGAAGAAGGGCCTGACTCCAAGGCTACCGACGGGGAGTCGAGAGTGCCCCTCCCCCGACATAGGTCCCGCGCTCTCCGCCTCTTGCCGAGCGACGACGAGGATGGCGACGAGCGGGGCGGCGAGAGCTTGCCCCCGATCTCGAAGAAGGATAGGACTGGGCTGGTCCCCCGCGGGTCTGCCCTGGCTCCGAGGCGATCCACTGACGCGCCTCCTGCCCCCGAGCTTCTCGAGACTGATCCCTGCAGCCGGCTCTCGGGCTTCAAGTATGGCCGGAGGTTGCTCAAGCTCGCGAGCGACGACTAGTGAATGCTTGATTCTTGTTTTATTCCCTGTTTTGTCGCTGAGGCTTGACGTCTGTATCTCTTGGCCAGGCTGGCGCCTGTGGTGAAGAAGCTGAAGGGGGCTCCTGAGGTTCCGTCTAGGGCAGCGCCTCTGCCCGCAAAAGGAGGTGACTGCAAGGCATGGGCCTCTCCTGTCGGGTCGTCCTCGCGAGGCCTGGTGGAGCTGGCTGGGGTGAGCTCAGCCCCCATGGCCCAAGCGACTCCTGAGGTACCCTTACCTGATGCCACCACCACAGCTGTTGGGGCGGAGCAGGTCCCGCCTCAGGATACTGTGGTTACACTGCCGTCCTCTCCTCCTACTCCACCAACTGTGTCTCTCCAACTCCTCCCACTGTCCTGGATCGTGCTACTGTTGTACTGGACCGGCTGCGGCAAGATCTCCTGGGCGCCGACCCTCGCTTGGTGGTCGGGTGCTTGGAGCTGGCTTCTGACTGGATTCGCTCTAACGCTTCGATTCGAGCGGCGCTGGTTCAGGCCTCGACGGCTTGCAACAAGGAGAAGCAAGCCGTCCTTAGGGTGAAGGCTGCTTTCGCCGCCGCCTTGGGGGAGGCGGCCGATGCCCGAGGTCGCTGCAAGGCACTGGAGAGCGAGCTGCAGGACCTGCGGGACCAGCTTGCCAAGGAGGTCCGCATTCGCCAAGAGAAGGAGGAAGACATGAAGGCTCGCGAGGCGGCCGTCAAGGACCGAGACGCCAAGCTTAACAAGCACCATGACCACCTGGGCGCACTGGAGCAGGAGTTGGAGGCGAGGAAGGTCGAGCTGGACGGCAAGGCGCGGGTCCTCGCCAAGGACCGTGAGGCCTTCACGGAGATGGAGGTGAAGGCTCGCACCTTGCTGAGGTCGCTTTACGACAGCGGCCTGGAAAGCCCGCTGGCCGGCACCGAGGATGGCCCCGCCAAGCTGGTCCCCTTCCTGGTCCGTGCTCTTGAAGATGTTACCCTTGGCCTTGGCCCTATGGCTGAGGCCGAGGCGCATGTCCTATCTTCTGCAGCGCTGACGCGGGTCCTTACCCACGTCTACCTTCGCGATCCCAACGTCGACCTCGACAGCCTGCTGGAGCCAGCGAGCGACGAGCTTGCTGCTGCCGCTGGTGAGGCCGTGAAGGGTCATGCGGAGGCTCTGCTGGAAGTTCCGGGCCTTCAGCACCAAGCCGAAGCGAGCGTTGCCGGTCCTGCGGCTTCACGAGGCGAACCCGCTCCGCGCAGCTCCCTCGCCAACAAATGACTCTGTTGTGGCTCTTGTCCTGCTTTCAGCTCCTGCAATCATGCATCATGCCTCGGGGAGGCGTTTAAACTTGTGTTTGGTGTTGTGATAACAGTTATGGACTGTAATATTTGCTTTTGAATTCCTTGAGATTTGCGCTTTTCCTTCCTACTTGCTTATGTTCTACGCCGGCAGAGCCCGGCCCCGCGCATACCTCAGCTGCCGTTATCCCTGACCGGAAACCAGGACGGGACCAAGGAGTGAGGGGCTACGTGACAAGTTAGGCTCCTGAGTCGCGATGCTTAGGAGTCCCCCTTAGTGCACGAACAACAAGTAGGGAGGTGAGATGTGTGGGTGAATCTACCATTCTACGTCTGGAGAGCCCAGCCCCGCGCATACCTCAACCGCCGTTAGCTTTTCGGAACTAAGGAGTGAGGAGCTACGTGACCAGTTAGGCTCCTGAGTCGCGATGCTCAGGAGTCCCCCTTGACGCTCAAATGGCCTTCGTACCTTGGCTCCGCTCGGGGAGGGACGTGCGACGAACCAGGCCCGAGGGGCCTGGCTGGGTGGCATGCGTCTGGGCATGACCCAGGCGCAGCCCCCGTGCCCAGCCCCCTCGCGCGGCACTCCCGAGGGAAGGCTTTGCGATGAGGCCAGAGACTAAGCTCTGGGCTCCCTGAGGTTGATGCGGCCGGGGGCCACCCTCAGTTGTTTATCACCAGCGCGGAGCATAGCGCTTCCGTATGTGTACGGGCATAGCTGCTCCTCGGCAGTGTCGTCAGCCAGCGCGGAGCATGGTGCTTCCACTGGTGCGTGGGAGGGGGCTCCCCTCCGGGAGGAGCCCCCGGGGCGTGTACAGCCCCGCCCTGACACGTGGTTGGCACGGTTGGGCCTGACGAGGTGTATTTGGGCACCCGTGAGCCAGCGCGGGACTCACGGGGCCCTACCTCAAGGCGGGTTGCGCCTGGCACTGGGCCTTAACTTGTGATGTGTTCCTACAAGTTTGGTTAGATGCCGACGCTCTACGTCCTCGGGTCCCGGCCCTCGAGCGGGTCTCAGCCGTCGCTGGTATGCCAGGTCGTGATGTCGTGGACAAAACTAGAGGGTGAGGGCTGGAGAGCCAGTAGGAGCCCATGAGTCGCGATGCTCAGGTACCCCCCCTTTAACATGCAAGCGACCGGCATGAAGGAAGAAGAGGTGCCGTGGACAGGCATCAAATAACAAGCATGATGGGTCGAACGCATGGCCCGAAAATAAACGCAAGAGGGGTACATGCCGCTGGGTCTGGCCCGAGCGACTTGGAGATGATGCAGCCCGAGGGGCGCCCCCAACAAAGTAAGCTAGGAACATGAAGTAAAAAAGGGGATACATGGCGCAGGGACGGACCCACGCGGCATGGGAATAATGCAGCCCTAGGGGCGCTCCCAGCTGGAAACGAAACTTGAAGGATGTCACCTGATAGAGTTGAAGATGAAGGGGTGTTGAAGTAGCAGACGTCGTGGGCTGCGGAAGCCGATCTTCACGAGCCCCCAGGCCCAGGAGCCTCGGGAGGCTCCGGAGGGGCTGGTGGCTCCTCGAGGACCATCTCCATCTCCGCCAGGGCTGCGGAATGCCTGGCCTCCTGAGCCTCCAAGATGCTCCTCATGAGGCGCTGGTACGCGGCGGCCGCGTTCGGCAAGTCGTAGGGCATGCGAACGTAGCTGTGGGGTGGGCCTTCGCAGCGCCCCGCGCGTGAGGGCCAGAAGCGCTCCTGAGAGGCGGCTCGGTTGAGCCCTGGGATGTCGATGCAGATGCGCAGCCCACCATCCTCGCCTGGATGGGGAGCTGCGGCAGGTAAGCGGCGGCTGCCACTCATGACTCTTGACTCCTGCAACTCCTGCGTGATCTGACTGACGAACTCCTGAGGGTTTGGCCCTCCTTGCCTTGCTCCTTCCTGAGGGAAACATGCTTTGAAATACGCCTCCAAGTGGTGCCCGAGCGCCTCCCTCGTGACCTTAGCAAGGTCGGTGGCCCTCCAGGAGGGAGCCCCCGAGCCATGCTTGAGGAGGATGTCGGACGCGCCTTCCTATGCGACAGAAGGAGGTGCCCCCTGGGCAGGCGCAGACCCTGAGGGGCCTGCCTCCTGAGGGGTCGGGCCTGGCAATGTCTTCTTCTTCTTGGGAGCGGTTTCAGGGAGCCTCCCGCTCCCGCGATCTGGGTCCTCAAGTGATGCGACCTGAAAAGCTCTCTCCAGGGAGCACACTGCGTCTCTTTCTTCACAAGGCACCATGATGACTCCACCGCTTCCTGGCATCTTGAGGACGTTGTAGCCGTGATGAGTCACGGCCATGAACTTGGCGAGAGCTGGGTACCCGAGGATGGCGTTGTATGGCAGGCGAATGTGGACGACGTCGAAGTCGATGAGCTTGGTGTGCTAGTTGTTGTGCGCCCCGAAGGTGACAGGGAGGCGGACCTGCCTAATCGGAACCGTGGAGCCATCGGTGACTCCGGAGAAAGGCTTGGTTGGATGAAGCTGGCCGTAAGGCACTTGGAGATTGTTGAATGTTTCTACGGACAGGACGTTCAGCCCTGCCCCGCCGTCGATGAGGGTTCTGGTGACTTGCACGTTGCTGATGACTGGGGAGAAAAGCATCAGGAGGACTTCGGCTGTGGGCGCGCACTTGAGCTGATCCGCTGAGCTGAAGGTGATGGCGCATGCTGACCACCTGAGGGGGCGCGTGGCTTCGAGCTTGGGGAGGACTACATTCACTTCGCGGGCGAACTGCTTGAAGATGCGTTGAGAGGCTGGGGCTTGAGCTCCGCCCAGGATGCAGGCGATCGCACGCGGCTCCTGGAAGCCCCCAGCCCCCTCGTCGTGATGATGGTCCTCGTTTCTCCTTGGCTGCGGCGGCAGTGGAGGGAGGCCTGCGTTTCCTTGCGGACGATCCTCGTGAGGCTGATTCCTCTAGTCTCCCTCGCGAGGCTGATCCTGCCAGCGATCTTCGCGAGGTCGGTTGCGCCACCCTTGGCGAGGGCCGCGGTCTTCCCAGCGTCCTGTGTTCCTTCCTCCTCCTCGGTCGTAGCCTCGATCTTTGCGGTCGAGGCGTCGGTCGATCCTCCCTTCTCGCACGGCTCGGAGCTCTTGACATTCCTGGTGTTGTGGGTGTGGAGGTCATGGTACACACAGTACCGGCTGCCCTTGAAAGACTCGGGCTGATCTCTGCCCCGCTTGGTGTCTGGTTCTTCCGTGAGCACGGCAGCCCCCTTGCGCTTCACGTCCTTGGCCTTGGACTTCTTCTCTTCTGGGTCTGCGGCTGGCAGCTCGAGGAGGGAAAGGCGCCCTTCCTCAGCCCTGGCGCACTTGTTCGCCAAGTTGAACAGCTCCAAGGAAGTGCACAGATCTTCATGGATCGCCAGCTCCTCCTTCATCTTGACGTCACGCACACCGTCGGAGAAGGCTGAGATGATTGCCTCCTCGATCACCTTGGGAATCTTGAGGTGTGCGTTGTTTAAGCGCTGGATATACTTCTGCAGGGTCTCCCCTGGTTGCTGCTTGATGCGGCGCATGTCGCTCACGGCGGGTGGCCGGTCGCGAGTACCTTGGAAGTTGGCGATGAAACAGGTGCGCATCTCGTCCCAGGAGGAGATCGTGCCATGAGCCAGGTTCAGGAGCCAGGTGCGGGCCCCGTCCTTGAGTGCCATGGGAAACCAGTTCGCCATGACCTTCTTGTCCCCGTTGGCGGCTTCGATGCCCAGCTCATAGAGCTGGAGGAACTCCGCAGGGTCGGCCGTGCCGTCGTAGCGAGGAGGCAGGTCTGTCTTGAACTTGCCGGGCCACACGACGGTGCGCAGCTTGGTGGTGAAGGCGCGGCAGCCTGCTGTGGCCACGGGAGGCCTTTGGTGACGAAGAGCTTTGTCTTGCTGGTCCCCATGTGCTGCAGCTGGGAGCAGCGTGGGGTCTTGGCGTGCTGGAACAGGAGCGTGGTCGCGACGGGCCGGAGCAGGGAGCACTCGGGCAGCTTCTTGGGGATGAGGGACCTCTTGGCAACTCTGCTCTTGCCGCGCTGGCGCCGGACGGAGTGGGTTCCGCCCAGGGGCCACGCGCCTTGGGGCCAGGGCGCCTTCTTGAGGGGGAGGCGGCTGAGGCGCACCTGGAGCTTCATTGCCCGTGCAGGGCGGGGCGCGGTGCAGCGAGATGGACGGTGCGGGGGAGCCCCCTGCGGCACGGACAAGCTCGGCGACGCGGTCGAGCCACTCTTCGTAGACGTTTTTGATTGGGCGGTAGCACAGGAGCTCGTTTGCCGCGATGAGCGCAGCTCGAGCCTCCATGGTCATGCGGAGTGCGCGGTACGAAGAACCAGTTGGGGTGAGTGAGGGAGTAGCAGTCCGCCCGTCTCGCCTCACTGACGGATGCTGGGACGATGCTTGCCGCTCGTTCCCTGCTAGGCCGGCGGTGTTGATGGTAGGCGACGAGAAACGACGTGGGCGGCCACCGACGGGGGCCTTCCGGGTGACGCAGGAAGTGAGAGCGGCTCGGCGCTCGGCGCGGGCCCGACGAGCGTCCGACATGGATGCAATGGTCGGTGAAGAATAGGGCGACGGGAGACGAATTCCGGTGCACCCCTACCTGGCGCGCCAAATGTCGGATTTCAGGTTCCGGCAGACCCTCTAGGTTCGAACACTGGGGTGCGCGCGGAGATTTCGCCCTCTACCTACCTGCACCTCACCGCCTCGCTAGGATCTAAGCTATGAAAGGAACAACACAAGAGACACAGGGTTTATACTAGTTCGGGCCACCATTGTGGTGTAATACCCTACTCTAGTTTGTGGTGTGGTGGATTGCCTCTTGGGCTGATGATGAACAATACAAGGAAGAACAACCTCGTGAGGGTCTATGCTTGGCTGGTGCGATGAACTGCTCGGGGGAGTTCAGTCGCTCTCTCTCTCTGCTGGTTTCTAGATGATGATCTCGATCTTCCGATCCCCCTACCTTGTGGGTGGCTAGTCCTATTTATAGGCAAAGGCCCTGGGCCTCTTCCCAAATATTGAGCGGGAAGGGCGCCAACAATTGGCCATTTTGAAGGGGAACATCTAGTACACTTATCCTGACTAAAGTTGGTCCTCGCCTGTCAAAGGCTCTGGTGGTGATGCCAGCTTGGGCTCCACAATGACCTTCTTCCCGCCGTTGCGACGGTCTTGGTCTTGTTGCACCGAAACGGATGCCTTTGCTTGATGCTCTCGCCTGCGCTTGCTCCCTTTGCACAAAAGAGGAAAGGAGGACACTGCACGGGCTGGCGCCCGCCTGGCGCCCTTGGTCGTCATGGCTTGCGTCATGGGCACCTCGTGAGGTACCCCGCCTTGATCTCTCCGCCTCCTCGCGAGCCAACCTGACGAGGCCGTGCCTGAGGAAGCTCCTTGTCGTCCACCCCGCGAGGCTTGGCCCCTCGCGAGGGTCTTGAGCTCGTGCTGATGAAGATGGGCCGTGCTGGGCCACCCCTTGAGCCACGCCGTAGGCCGCAGGAAGGCAAGTCTGGGGACCCCCGTTCCCAGAACACCGACAGGAGCTACGACAAGTGTTGGTCGACTACAAGTTTTCTTCCCCTTCGTCATCTTCACGGCAGCGATGTTCAAGCCGCAAGTCTTCTGAGCGCAAAAATGTTACAAGCGCAAGTCGTCCACGTCCACATTTCCATGGCGATCATAACGATCAACATCGTCATGAAGGGAAAGTCACCTCCAAGCATCATTTGCACGACCACGACGACCGACATTTACTACAAGCTCAAGCATGACAATGACACCATGATCATGAAGATGCTCACCAAACGCGAACATACAAGTCCGAACAAGCTCTACTACAAGCCAAGGCCAAGCTTCAAGAGCACAAGAGAAGACCACGAGACAAGCACCACCAAGAGAAGCTACGGCTACCACCACCACTTCAACATCTTTGCCAAGTGCTATCAAGGCATCTTCGCCTACTTCCCACAAGTTCGCCTACATCGACATCTTCAACAACAAGGCGACTACCTACAAGCAAGGGCGACACTTCCGTGATGATACGTGTTTGTCACAGTAGGTCGCGTTTTTTGTCATGCATGTACATCCATGACGATTTTTTGACAAAATCAAGATAGTCATACCTGTGCTGTCGTAGAAGTGTTCCATGACATTACCAAAATTATCATGACGGAAGTGTCCACTTCCATGACGATAAATCGCACGTCACAGAAGTGCTTTTGTCAAGGGTGACTGACACGTGGCATCCACCGTAATGGAACGCCGTTAAGCTATCGGGTCCGGTTTTGGATCCGATAACCCATTAACAGCCCCGACCAATGAGGATTTTCCACGTGTAAAATCATCATTGGACGAAGGAAACACGTGTCGGCTCACCGTTGGGACAGGTATCCACTCATTGGACACAAGGCGCCTATGATACGTCGACACGTGACACGACCCAACAGAGGCACATTCCTGTGAAAAGGCCGGCCCGTTTGACTTGGTCAAAAGGTGGCGGGTCGGCCCACGGAAAGCCTATTAACGGCATGTTCGCATATAGCCCATTTACGGCCCGCAAACTCACGACTAGTTACGACCTAACGGTATTAGGCCCAGTAGCGTCATCTGGGCCATCCAATATGATTCCAGCCCATTGTAACTTCTGGCCCATGTATGGCCCATGACGTCTTTCAGCCCATATGAGTCCCTTTGTAACTCTTGGCCCATTAATGGCCTGTGGTGAAACCGGCCCGTAATGAACAGTGTACCGCTTTATACCCATTAGTGGCCCATTATTCCATTAGGTTGTTTCCAGCCCGTGTTACCTTTCGTCCTTCTCAGGGCCCATTTATTATTGGGCTTATTTCCAGCATTCGGTTAATTACGGCCCGTTACTGGCCTTTTCTGCTTGTGGGCCAAATTCAGCCCGTGGATACAGTCGGCCCATTTGTGGCCCGTTAATCTGTTGGGCCATTTTCATAGCATCATCGAGTACGGCCTATTAACGACCCATTATGGTCAGCCATAAAACGTACGATTTCCACTCTAGCCCGTTTACGGCCCATTATACGGCCCGTACAAGACCCATATATGAGACGGCCCGTAAAAGGCCCATGGATCCTATGGGACGTAGTAAGCCCATTGATCTGACGGCCCATTGAAGGCCCATGGATCCGACAGCCCATACAAGGCCCGTGGATCCGACGGCCCATAGAAGGCCCATGGTCCCGACAGCCCATAGAAGGCCATGGATCATCCGTCCAATAAATGGCTCATGGATTGTACGACCCGTGGAGGGCCATGGTCACTACAACGTTTCGGCAAGTTGGCCCCCGTTTGAACGATATAGCATATTCAAAGAATTATCCTACTTTATACTATCACCACTAAGAAACATACACTATACAACAAAGAGACCAAGGCATAGAAACGTAGAATAATCCTACACTATACAATAAAGAAATTACAGCCGATTATACCCACTGGGCATTATGGTTCGACACCGGTGATAATAAAGCATACACAAACAGAAAATTACATACACTGGGCAAATATAGCTCATACATCATGGACGCACATCAACTTAACTCCATTTGAACTATAATCTCTTCAGAAAATAGGATTGGCCGGATTCAGAAAGCACAAATTTCAGTTTGCAAAATCTCCAATCCCTTCGTGGTTACCTCAGTGTCTTGTTTCAATTTTTTGACTCCTGCATCTAATACCTGCATGTCCAGTCTCAACTTGTTGATTGTACGTTGAGAATCATGTACACGTTGTCTTGCCACCTCTAGTTGATGCTCGAGAACATCAGCACATTCCAATTCCAATCCATAATCATTAGGTAACAGCCATGCCGCACTGCTCGCAGATCTTTGTGTTGATGTCACTTCATCCTGAAATGTTTCTGTAAGTACACATGACTATGGCAAAAATATAGTTACAACAGTGAAGCGAGCAAGACAGACTATTTTGTACTCCCTTTGTTCCAAAATAGTGTCTCAAGGTTAGTACAATTTTGTACTAGAGCTAGTACAAAGTTAAGACAATTATTTTGGGACGGAGGGAGTACATGGCAAAACAGGACTAACAATAATGTTACACGTCATGAAGCATAAGAAGGTGATATTTTAAAAATTATGAAAAAGGTAGTCTGTGCAACCTGCATACAGAAATCTCTCTTAGCTCACCAGAGGAGCATGATGTTGGGGCCCAATCCAAAACACAGACAAGTTACAAATTTAGACAACATGTTGCGTATAAGTAAGCAAGCAGTTGGCCATTCTGTAGCTCAATTAAAGTCTTAGGGAGCATAATGAACAACAGAGGGTTTCATACAAACATACTACACCAAGAAAAACTATGCAATCATTAGCCTAGCATAAACTAGATTGTGAGCCTCATGCAATAATAGTTGGTTAATAGACTTCAAAGCTTCAGGCACACTTCGACAGAATAATTAAATGGTAAGGCCTTTAATTATGTCAACTAATAGTTATACAAGTACCCAACATCAGGCATCATTCTTTGGGCATCTCATTAACTGACGATAAATAAAGCAATTGAAAAGAGCAAATTAACTATGCCTGAAACAAACAAGGAATTGAACTGTTGAGTTGGATACAGTGACTTACCTTAACAGGTTGAAGAGGCTCAACGCAGCTCCTACTTATCTTGCAAGGCTCCTTCCTAACATCTTGTACTTGGAAATCCTCAATATTATCTTCATTGCACCCCCTCTGCAAGGTGACACAAACTAGTTACTCGTATCCTTGAAAGATAAATATGCATACTTTCCAGTCTGTGAACACAAAAGGATGAGATTATAACAAAGCAACACCAAACATGCCGCATCTCTTGCACTTGCACACAATGAAATGAGCATTTACTATGTCTTCACTATGTACAAACTAGGCATACCTTCGAAGTAGATCTCCAGGTACTCTTGGAGAGCCTACTTTAGTGTACAGCCAAACCTTTATGTCACCTATGAGTTAGACAAGGCCCCACTACAGCAGCCCTTAGTGTTTAAATCGTTGACAAGCTCTGTTAGAGTGTTAGGTCAAGAACAACAAGTAATCAAAGCAAATAGTCCTAGTATGGCTGGCTGATGCAAACAAGCAATTGAACAGATGTGTGAGCAAATCTTACATATCAAGAAAAATGCAAAGAAGGAGGCTTAAAGAACATCACTTGACTGACCAGATTTAAGGGGCATTTAAACATCATGTGCAACATAAAAACTAACATAAACATTGCATATTCCAGATTCTACAATGGAATGCACATGTATTAGGTTATGCCATGTATGATGATGCCTAAATGTACACTATAGCAGGCATGAGTGATTCATCATTGCACGCACAATTGAATTGCAGGTTAAGGGCGAGTTCGATTCCGCCTTTTCAGGGCTTATTGTCAAAATAAGCCATAAAAGATGTAAAGAAGTCATTTTTGAGTTATGTGCTTGGGCTTAACTAATTTCTCTTTGGAGGGGGGTGCCTCGGGTAGAACCTCATTAAAAATTGAAGGGAAGGGGAATAGTGAAATGACTCTATTGTCTGCCTATATTACCCTCAAAATGCAACTGCTAACGCCCATGTCACACCTGACCCTCAAGTAAAAACACACACAAGCGTTCGTTGCCTTGCCCGCTCGCATCTCCTCTCCCCTTTCCCCGTGAAATGACTCTATTTTCCTCCAGCGAGCCGTCGCCACTGGTCCCATCTAGCCTGGTCCTCGACGATGCTTTGTCCAGCTAAGCTACATGGGCGGCGGGTAGGGGAAAATCTCCCTGGCTGCCCCTCCCTCTGGCGTCGCCCCTCATTCTCATGGTCTCCAGCAGCTGCTCCACTGTGGTTCGTCCAACGCACTACTTCGGCGGGGCGCTACACAACTACGGCTAATGCCACACTGCGGCAGAAGGCACCTTATTCCCCCTCCCCTCCTCCCAGGCCACGACCTTGAGGTGCTGTTGAAGGATGAGCTCATCCAACAATGTGAGGATCTCCTTTGATTGTTTGCCAAATTTTCATGCTGGTCCACTATACGATGAATTGCTATGAGCTGTTTCTGCTACTACTATATGATGCATTGCTATGAGCTGCTCCTGCTGCTGCTATATGATGAATTGTTATGAGCTGCTACTGCTATATGATGAATTGCTATGAGCTACTACTACTGCTATATGATGAATTGCTATGAGCTGCTGCAGCTGCTACTATATAATGAGTTGCTATAAGCTGCTCCTGCTGATGCTATATGATGAATTGCTATGAGCTGCTCCTATTGCTGCTATATGATGAATTGCTATGAGCTGCTCCTGCTGCTGCTATATGATGAATTGCAATGAGCTGCTCCTACTGCTGCTATATGATGAATTGCTATGAGCTGCTACTGGTATATGATGAATTGCACACTACTACTGCTGTATGATGAGTTGCTATGAGCTGCTGCTGCCACTATATGATGCTTTCAGGTGGTTCTGCTATATGATAATAACCAGCCACTTGGACCATTGAATTTAAATAAATATTTTTTCTTCATTTAAATGTGGGTCTTAAATTTGGCAATAGGATCTCTATGGAAAACATTGACCAAAGTAGATTAAGCCAAGTAGATGGTATCTTTGTATTTGCATTTTGAGCAAATAGTGATGGTCTATTTTCCTATCATATTAGTTACTGCACTGGGTTCAATTTGTGATGTTTGCTAGTCAAATTAATTTTCATATGGGCAGCAAAATGAAAAAAATATAATGCAATCTAGACTTCTCACTGATCATACCAAAGATAAGCTGAAAATGCAATGAAAATAACTGGTTGGCTTATTACATGGAGCTTATATTCAGAGGTGCTTATTTTCTTAGGATAACTCGTAATAACTGTCCCTAAGAAACTTGCCCAATAGAACTGACATACAAATAACATGTCAATGGAGGATTGACGTACCATAGCACACTGTATAGGCTCACCGCTGCCTCTCCTTTTTTCGATGTTCCATGAAATTGCCACATACATCTTGTACTTTTTCATGGTGTAACCCTATCTGCAAGTTGACACGGCTAATTTCAGACATCTCTACATGATAATACATTGCATATCCCTTGTGCATAGTTAAACCACCAATTAATGATTGTGTGCGTAGCATAAACTAGCCATGACTCTGTGTGCTTGAATAGCAGGCACTCTAAGGGAGCCTAATGTAGTGCACTAGAATTCTTACATGCCACCTACGATTTTGTGTAATGTACTGCCTCTGTTCCTAAATATATGTCTTTGTAGAGATTCCAGTATGGACCACATGCATATGTATATAGATGCATTTCAAGTGTAGATTCACTCATTTTACTCCGTATGTAGCCTATAGTGGAATCTCTAGAAAGACTTATATTTAGGAACGGAGGTACGAGGTAGTATCATGTATGGCATCTAAATATCTAATTTAGCAGCCAGTAGTAGAAATCATTGTCTGCACAAAGGGATTACTGGTCGAAAATCCTAGCAAAGCACGCTGGTAGGCACAGAACAATACAAGAGAGAGAGAGACGCACTTACAAGATCATAGCAATGCCTCAGTCCAGGATCTTGGTTGGCCAAGCTGTTAGATCCAGAAGAAACATCGTCCTTGTAGTTTTTGACAGCTGCATAACAGTTAACAGCGACTTGTTAGTATATTTGAAGTACATCGGACAGGTGATGTTGGACAGGTTTAAAGGTGACAAGTACCTAGGCCGTGGCAGGTGCTTGGCATCTTTCCGTACGGTGGGAATCAGGTTAGAAATATCAAGGGTGATGATGCTATGCTGGCTGTCGGGGACCGGTAAGGAGATCTAGAACCGTCGAGTAGGGTGTTTGTGGAGCGGCTCCGGTAGGGTGGACTACGGTGTGGGCGAAGCGGATCTATGGCCGTGGACGAGGGCGTAGGTGAAGCTGCTCCGATGGTTGGGTTAAGGATGGTGTCAACGATGCAGATCTGCGGCCATGGACGGGGTGTCAGAAGCTGCTCCGGTGGTTGGGTAAGGATAGTGTCGACGATGCAGATCTGCGGCCGTGGATGGGGCGTCAGAAGCTGCTCCGGTAGGTTGGATGAGGGTGCGAGGAAGCGGATCTAAGGCCATGGAATTGTGAGTTGGCAAAGCGGCCCTGGTAGGGTTGAGAATGGTATAGGCGAAGCTACTCCGGTAGGGTTGACGATGGTGTCGGCAAAGCGGCTCCGGTAGGACTGAGGAAGGTGTCGACGAAGAGGATCAGAGGCCGTCGATGGGGGCATCGGTGGGGCAGCTCCGGGGGGTGTGGACGAAGCGCCTCCGGTGGGGAGTACGAATGAGCCGCTGCAGAAGCGCGGCGGTTGACGAGAGTACCGGCGAAGCAGATCCGACGCCATGGACAAGGCCGGCACTAAATGGGCTATGGTACAGTGGTGGATGAGCAGTCTACTTGTTTCTAGGGGAGGTGGGAGTGGTAGATGCGGCCGCAGAAGCAGATCCGGCGAGGTGGACACCGCTGGCAGTGAATGGGCTCTGGTACGCCGGTGGATGAGCAGTCTTGAGTTTTGAGAGGGGAGGGGAGAAAGGCCGATGAAGTACAGACGGCGTGATGTAAGATGCTCCTGTGATGTGGAGTTAGTCATTTTTGCGGGAGGGGGGAGGAAATGGGGGTGCCGTGTAGTGGGGGGCGGAAGTTACCAAAGCAGCCCCGACCTATTATGTAGATGAGGGTGGTATTGTAACTGTTGGTCTCCGTGCACCAAGGACAAAAGGGGAATTTCGCATGCTAAAGACTAAGGTGGCGGAAATTTTAGAAGGAGGCGGGAGATTTTGCCGCCTGCGGGATCGTTCGTATCCAGTTTCAACCAATTTTGTACCATGCTAGTGGGAAGGTCATGCTAGAGTGTGTACATGGGGCACACGTCAGCAGTTAATAACTGGTGCAGTGGCGGAGACAGGGGGACCAGCAGGGGCCCTGCCCCCCCTGACATTAGGAGTTTGCTGCTAATTCATTGATGAACAATGCGTAATTAGCAATTTTTTGATGCTTAAAGTCTATTTTTTTCTATGCTTTGGCCCTCCCCATCCTATTTTGACTGCAATCGGCCCCCCTGATTCAAATTTCCTAGCTCGGGATGATGCACCGAGAACTTGGACGTTCACACGAGTGTGGCCAATCGTACAGGTGTAGTGGCGCGTTCACAAAAAAGGGATCAAACGCTCAACCTATGTATTTCTCGTGTAAATAGATAATTTAGTGCCATTGGTTATTTACTTTAAACATAACGCATTGACGTGTTAGTGTAGAGGCGCACAAAAAGAAATGGATATTGTAGTCCGCTACTTAAAAGAGTTACCTCATATGATTACATAGCCTCCATTTCATAAATTGTGTACCCGTTGAATTCATATATGAATATTGCATATATTACTTCATAAAAGAACCTTAAATCATCCAAGACTAATGAATTTGAATGCAAGAGTAACAATGGTGCATGTACATGATATCTACATTGGTTGTTTGAAGAAACATCACTGTAACTTTGGTATGCACAACTGAAAAGGTTTATTTAAATAGAAAAAAATGTGATATGTGAGTGTCCAATCTTTATAGCGTTGAATTGATATTGTACCTTTGGCCACGATACAAAGTAGATATTGATTTATGTTCAAGTGATGCACGTCCACGATCGCTAGATAATGATACATGAATGAATTGTGTAATCTCTCTCGCACGCATACATATCTCATTTCCTTGTGGGCATCGGAATCACACACGCGCACTTTGTGTATTTCTCTCCCTCTGTCAAGGTTAGAATTCGACTTTCTACCCTGTCCTACAAGTCTCTCACATAGAAACACACACGCTCTCTCTGTCTAACACGCCCACCCCTTTAATTCCGCCCACCCACAACCACTAATGTCTCAAAGTATAATAATGTCTCTCACACATATGCCTAAGGTTAACTCGAGTTCCAGAACCATATGAATACATACAATGGGATTCCAGCAGAGCACCTTTTGTTTTGAGATTTCTCTCTCTCTCGCTCTCTCTCTCTCTCTCTCTCTCTCTTTCTCTCTCT
>NC_041385.1:386655838-386656354 GCF_002162155.2 Triticum dicoccoides | reverse complement strand
CATTGTTTCTCGTTTCATTTTTGGCGGCACTTGCATGCACACCGTTTGTTTATCTTCGTGATGCTTTAAGTATGCCTCGCACAAATGCTATCTACCTATCCCTTAATATAGCTAGATCTGTGTCACACAAACTCCTTCTCCCTACTAGCAAGATGCCCATGCGTTGCACGGAACATCAAGATGCATTTGTATGAGTAGTTTATCTTGTGGGAGAAAAGGATGAACGAGGGAATTTCTTATTTGCAAATGTGGAGAGGGGTGTGGGTATCTTTTTGCGAAATTACCATAGTTTCCTTCCTATCCGTAGGATATAAATCAGATGGCCTATATTGCAGGATGGCAGGAGCACCATCATCACCAACTCTGTTTTTTATAAGAGTAGAGATATGCGAGTGTCACTGCCCCCCACACACCCACACACCCACACACCCACACTTCCCAACACCGAAGGAGTAGGGTGACACCTCGATCTTGATACTAATCCATCGACTGGCTTCTCTCTCAAACACACACACA
>NC_041385.1:386593941-386655461 GCF_002162155.2 Triticum dicoccoides | reverse complement strand
ACACACACACACACACACACACACACTACCTGACGCCGAAGGAGTAGGGCGACACCTCGATCTTGATAGTAATCTATCTACTCCTCTTTCAAACACACACACTCGCTAGTTGTGCCTCTGTGCCTACTGTGCACACTCTCGATACGTCTTTCTCTCCCCCCTCCCCCCATCCCAACAATGACAACAGAAGGGTGAAAACTCGATATGATCATAATCTGTCAATTGGTTTCTCTCTCAAACATTGTGTCTCTGTGCCTCGCTCAGTAGCCCCCTCGATGTGTAGACTTCTCGTGTGCGCACAACTGTAGTGACGATGACGCTGAACCCAGTGTGCCTTGTTTTTACCGGCCTCATGTGATAGTTTTCACCCTGTTTTCTATTAACTAACAAGGCAACCTTTTCTTTGTTACTACTAGTGAATCTGAAATCATTTGGGGCAGACATAAAATATATCATTTCAACCCAATTATCGCAGTAACTATTTTAAAAGTAACTAGCTAGATGCCCGTGCGTTGCATGGAACATCAAGATGCATTTGTATGAGTAGTTTATCTTGTGAGAGAAAAGGATGAACAGGGGAAGGCCTTATTTGCGAACATGGAGAGGGGTGTGGGTATATTTTTACAAAATTTCCATAGTTTCCTTCCTATCCGTTAGGTATAAATCCGACGGCCTATATTGCAGGATGGCACACACACCATCATCACCAACTCTGTTTTCTACTCCCTCCGTTCCTAAATACTCCCTCTGTCCAAAAATACTTGTCATCAAAATGGATAAAAAGAGATGTATCTAAAACTAAAATACGTCTAGATACATTTCCTTTTATCCATTTTGACGACAAGTATTTCCGGACCGAGGGAGTATTTGTCTTTTTAGAGATTTCAACAAGTGACTACATACGGAGCAAAATGAGTGAATCTACACTCTAAAATATGTCTACATACACATCCGTATGTGGTAGTCCATTTGAAATCTGAAAAAGACAAATATTTAGGAATGGATGGAGAATAAGAGTAGACATGGAGATATATCTCCAACATGGTCTACAACAAAAATGTGCTGGACTGGTTAGCGCCGGATGCTCGCAATGCGATGACATGAATTCGAATTCTGTCTTTAACTTTAGTTTTTTATATTATATATTACTTATTTAATATATACTTCTTTCGCTACTGTACTGACAGTGGAACCCACAGAGTACTTAGAATACAAGATTAAGGATGGACTTGTTTCTTTTTAACTTTCTGTACGAACCTGTAGCCACCCTGCAAGTCACGTGTGCACTGTACATGCAATTAACTTTTTATAGAGGGACAATCGTACACGCAATTAACTCAAATGGATTGGATGTCACTCTATTATTTCCAGCATAAGAGCATCTCCAATGGCAACCGGTAAATTTCCTCCCGCTTCCTTCCGCGGAGGACGACATTAAACGCCAGTGGCATACATTTTCACAACTCTAACCAACCAGATGAAATTCATGCAAACACGAACTGATTTCATATAAGCATGAAGGATTTCGTATAAAAAAGCCAGATCTTCATATAAACATGATGGATTTCATTCCATTTACATGAACTAAGCGGTGCCAATCCGGCTCTCTTGGTATAATTAATACTCCCTCCGTCCGGAACTACTTGTCCTAGAAATGGATGTATCTAGACTTATTTTAGTTACAGATACATGCAATTTATCCATTCTTAGAACAAATATTTCTCGCCAGCTGGAGAGGGAGTACATAATCTAAATGGCCGCCCGCGGATCCCTTTGTTTTCCTCATGTCCGTCAGACACTTGCGGGGTTGACGAAGGTCCTCGGAAGAGACGAAGCAACAAAGAAACCACCTGAATGCGCAGTCGTCGCCTCGGCGGTGGCCTTCATGGGTCCCAAGTGTCGGAGGCCTCCCGTGTTCTACCTCTCCTTGATGATGGCGACGGACATGGAGAAGCTGCCCACCGACTCATCGCTCTCCAGTCACCCGGCTTCTGTCTCTGCCTGCATGGTGCTGTCAGCGTTCTGGGAACGGGGTTCCCCAGACTTGCCTGCCTGCGGCCTGCGGCGTGGCTTGAGTGGTGGCCTAGTGCGGCCCATCTTCATCGACACAAACTCAAGACCCTCGCAAGGGGCGAAGCCTCGCGGGGCGGACGATGCAAGGCTTCCTCAAGAGCGGCCTCACCAGGCAGGCTCGCGAGGAGGTGGAGAGATCAAGGCAAGGGTACCTCGCGAGGTGCTCGTGATGCAAGCCGTGACGATCGAGACCAGGCGGGCGCCAGGCGGGCGCCGGCCTGCGCAGCATCATTGTTTCCTCTTTGGTGCAAAGGGGTCACGCACAGGCGCGGAGTATCGAGGCATCAGGCAAAGGTTACCATTTCAGTGCAACAAGACCAAGACCAGCAGAGCGGCAGGATGGAGGTCACCGTGGAGCCCAAGACAGAGTCATCGCCAGTGCCTTTGGCAGCCGAAGACCAACTTTAGTCAGGATAACTTGTACTAGATGTTCCCTTCAAAATGGCTGTTGTTGGCGCCCTTCCCGCTCAATATTTGGGAAGAGGACCAGGGCCTCTATATATAGAGCTAGCCACCATAGTAGAGGGCATCTCATAGAGTCCCCATTAGATCGAGAGGCGATCAATATCTCCCAAGTAGTTCATCGCACCAGCCCAAGAACACCTCTCGCCAGGCTGTTCTTCCCCTTGTACTGTTCATCATCAGCCCCTGAGGCAATCCACCACACCACACACTGGAGTAGGGTATTACACCACAACGGTGGCCCGAACCAGTATAAATCTTGTGTCTCTCGTGTTGTTCATCGTTTAGGTTAGATTCTCACGAGGTGGTTGGACGTAGATTGGTAGGGGGAAGTTCTTCGTGCGCACCCCAGCGTTCGAACCTTAAGGGTCTGACGGAACCCAACATACGACATTTGGCGCGCCAGGTAGGGGTGCACCGAAATCTTCCTTCTTCTGTCCTGCGTTCTGCCGCTTCACCGCCTCCATGTCCGGTGACCCGATGGCCAACTCCGACCGCTGGGCAGCATGGCCTGCCCATGTCGTGCCGCCTGCTCAAGGTGACCTCAACCCCGCACCTCAGGCAGCTCGCGCTCCGCAGAGCATTGCGGGGCGCGGGCGACACGGTCAAGCATCGCCTGCCCTCACTCTGCGGCACGTGCGATCGGCAGCGAGGGCCTCAAGCCTTGCTACGGCCACAACACCGCACACCCGACGGGAGCAGGCGAACATGAAGGCCGCGCAAGAAAGCGGCCACGACGTGCTGCTGGAGCGCGTCGCCGAGCTCCTGGATGCCGCTGCTTTAGGGGCACCCCCGTTCTGCGTCCAGCTTCCACCTCAGGCCCCGGGCGGATCACACTGCGGGCCTATCCGTGCTCACGCGCCCCCAGGCGCACCTCAAGGCTTCATCAACACCAGCCTGGCCGTCAGCACCGGGCGACAAGCTGTGCCGGCACCGCCCCTGGCAAGCGAGGGCATGCGCATCACTGCCTACGGCCCGGGCGGGCCGCCGCCCTACCGCCCCCAAGATGGAGCTTCAAGTCGAACTCCATGGCGTGTGGGGTACTACAGCGAGGCCTTTGGGGCGGTGACCCCGGAGGCCTATGTGCCCCACATGGTGGATCGAGAGTACACACTAGAAGAAGACCACGGCTCGTTCCTTGGGCCAGGCTGGGAGGAAGAGGCGCCATAAGCCGAGCTCTTTCAGGAGACTCACGGAAGCCTTGACAGCCGTGCCGGTGGCAGCAACTATCGGGTACTGCTAATTCCTCAGGAGCAAGCTTATGCTAACCATGGGTCGCAGGAGGTTCAGGTCGTTGTAGCGGATGGCTGCCCCAGTGCAGCAGCCTCCCTCCCCTTAGGAGGAGGGCACTGGGGGCAGCAGGAGAGGGGCCGGGAGCCAGGCTCCTCCCCACGGGACGCGGAGCAAGGCGTTCTTCAAAGGTAGGCCCTCTACCGGGGAGGTGCCCCAAGGCCTGCCCCCGGCAGAGGACCCGTGGTCTTCGGGGGAACTGCTGGTGTCCCCTTTCCCCATTGGCGTCGTCCTGGTTTCCGGTCGCTGTTAATGGTGGTCAAGGGTGGCGCAAGGAGGGGCCCTCATTTGGTGATATGAAGCAAGGCAGGTACCTGTGAAGAAGGCCCAGTGCCTGTGAAGCTCGCCGCCTGTGACACTCTCACGTAATAATGAGTTGGGGCTGTACACGCCCCGGAGTCTCCGAGAGCCGCCCTTGGGCCTCGGGGTCTCCTTCCCATGCCCAGTGGCAGCACTTAGCTCCGCGCTGGTGAGAAGACGTCGAAGACTAGACTAGGTGCCAGACGCGGCCTTTTGGTTTTGCTTCCTTTTGTGCGAACAAGATTTCTCGTTTTGGATCTAAGTTGAAGTCGAATTTGTGTTTGCGTATGCGGGGAGGGGTGTCTTGTCTTATTCGTGTGCTTTCTCATGTTCCAATTTCTGTTCAAGTTGGAATTCACACCAGGTGCCTCCCTCTCGTGAGCCCCTCGCGAGTAGGGCAGGGCCCAGCATGTGCGCCCGCCGTCCCGCGGCCGGCATTCGCTCTCGCCAGGCTCTCGCCACGTGGTCAAAAGCGGGACCTTCATGAGACCCTCAGATGGACGCTGCGAGCCTACTCAAGGCTCGCCAAGACAAAGGTAAAACCACGACAACCAACTCATCGCGGAAGTCATGACATCACACGGGCGCCCATCTGGCACCGACCTCAACAACACATAGGCAACAATCTTTTTACATGAGGGGCTTCCCCTCTCAAAATGCTCTTACAACCTTCAGGGCCATGCCCGATTCTCTTCCTACGCAGGATAAACAACAGGGGGGAGCATGGGATCAATCGGACATGTCGCTTACCGCATCCCCCAGGGCGTCCCTAGAGGCGTCGCTGGCACTGCTGTCGCTGCCGCTAGCTTCCCCATCGCCGTCGTTGGCACCATCTTCACCACCGTTCACCACGTCGCCTTCGTCAGCAGCAACGATCACCCCGTCGTCATCAGAAGTGAAGGCCCGGACGAGTGCATCTACATTGTCCTCCACCCATCGCGCTAGGTTGCCTCGGACACCCTCAGGCACCGGGGCGATGGCGGCGTCGAAGTCAAAGAAGGGGTCGATGTTTTGGAGATGGCTGAATATGTAGGAGAATGTCCGTGCGAGCAGGCAGCGGCTCCGTTCCTCTACCAGCTGGCGAGATCTCTCGGAGCGGTTCTCCAGATGCGTCACCACGTCAGTGAAGAACTAGAGATTGCCGGCGTAGTTGGTCACTCGCGGCTCCTCAGCAGCTGCCTCGCAGATGTTGCCTAAGGCCGCATTGGCCCTTTCCCTGAGTGTTCGGAACATGGGGCCATGCATGTGCTCCAGCGTCTGCCGCTAGCGAATCTCATCCTCGTTCCACCGCGCCATGGCCTCAGCATCATCGACCCGTTGTTGAAGAAGAAGCAACTCGGCGCGGGAAAAGGCCAGCTCAGCCTGCACCGTGCCTAGGGCGGATGCAGTGGCCTCAGATCGCTGTGTGGCTTCGGTCAGCCTGGTTCTGAGAGCAACAGTTCTGCCCGCAGCTTCGGCCTTGATCAGCTCCAGCCACTCTTCATACTCATGCTCAAGACCCGCGCGAGCTTCCGCCAGGCAATGGTCGATCTCTTCTTGGATCCGGGCCTCCCGCGCACCAACGTCGTCCTCCGCCTGGGTGACCTGGCGCTCCCTCGTCTCCAACCGCTCAAGATCGAGGTTGCGCTCGGCAGCCTCCAATGTCAGCGTTTCCTTGCGCCTCCGGAGTCCTCCTCTTTGGCGAGCGCCCCTTTCAGCGACGCAAGGGCAGCTCGGTGCAACTCCACTTGCTGCTCTAGAGAATTGCACTAGTCTTGGAGCTCCCACGCGCGCTCTTCCGCAGCTTCACGTCGTCGATCTGCCTCCTGAGCCTCCTCAATGGCTCGGGAGCAGGCCTCCCAAGAGGCCACTAGAGATGCCTCGGCCTTGGCATTTTTGAGATCACGCTGCTGGCGCGCGAGACCAACAGCCGCCTTCAGCTTGCGCTGCTCCTCGACCAGGCACAGGCCTTCAGCTTCAACACGCGCGTCCTCGCCTGCAAGCTCTGCACCAAGCTGGCTCCCGCGCATGCCTGAGCATCAACGTCATCCTCTGCCATCAGCATCGGCAGAGGACCCTGGAGTGGCTCGCCCCCTCTTGGCAGGGGGCTGGGGGCTGGTTCCCCCATGATCGCCGGACGGGCCCTGCAAGGGACATAGCCCGGTGCCAATCCACCCCCCGATGAGGAACAGAAGATCGACTTCAACCACTCACTGCCTATGATCAGCGGAGGAGCCCGGGGAAAGCTAGTTGTGCCCAGGGAGAGCTCGCGAAGGAGGAGCAGCGTGCCCGCAGGATCAAGGCGTGCCGCAGGCTGGCCTGCCTCTCCATCCGAACTCGTGCCGAGGGTGGCGCGCAGGCTCGGGGCGATCAAGGTCGGCGGTGGAGGTGAAGCCCGAGGAAGCGGCTCCTTGGCTGGCTCCGCGGGCTCGGCAGGGGGGATCCTGAAAGGCCACGGTCAGCAAAGGGAACGGCAAACAAGGAACTATAAGAAGGAGGGAATTACTTGTCCATGGCAAAGTACTTCCTGTGCTTCAATGGGCGGCACGGGCGATCATCACAACCCGAAGCCTCCTTCCTCTTGCGAAGGGCCTCGAAATCTATGCGGAACCTGCCCAAGATCTTAATGTGAGGGCCGGCGTGCGGCATAGGACCCGAAGCATCTGGGCAACCTACATCAAGGGCGCCAGTCTGAGAGGAGCGATCAGGTGCCACCACTTGGTGGCTTGCCGAGGCCTCGGGGGCTTCGGCCTCGGGATCCGCAGGTCGCGCCCCCTTATCAGCCACCACCTTGAGAGGGGCTCCGTAAGCTCTGGAGGATGACGCCTCAGGAACCCCGCGCGACATCAGCACCTCAACGTCAGGCTCCCCAACTCCTGCCGATGCTTGCTTTCCTGCAACGACTCCCGAGGCAAGACCGGCGTGTGCGACCGGGGGAGAGCCGCAGCAACTGGATTCTCGCGGGGCCCCACAAGGCCAGACGGGCGCAGCCCACATTCGTCCAAGCGGGGCATCCGCCTCACGAACTCCACCCTGTTTGAGCAGAGATACAAGAGGGCGCCTCCATCACAGACCCTGCTTGGAGATGGGTCGCCAGTCAGGACTTTCAGCACCTTATTCAGCATTTCAGGTGCAAGATCCCCTTCCTAGAGCCTCATGCGGTCCTGACACCGGAAAAGGCCCACATCGGGTGGGAAAGGCGCTGGAGAGGAGAGATGCGGTGCTGGAGGAGCTCCTTCACCACCTGAGGCGCCATCACACCAAGCGTCCTCATCCTCTCAAAGCGATGCCAGGCGAAAGCAAGCTGGGGGCTCGTAAACTCCTCGTGACCCCACCCGAGATTGGGAATAGCAGGCAATGTCGGGTGCACGAGTAGGGGGCTGGGCACCCCAACGTCCACATACAACCATCACTCCTGAAACCCACTCGCAGAAGATGGGAGACCAAAGTCGATCCCCAAGGCGGCCGTCTCCGGCACGGCCTGGAAGCTCATGCATCCTGAACATTGGGAAGGGTCAGTTAGGCGCAGAGAGAAGAAGTGGCGCAGAAGAGCAATGGAAGGAGGAATCCCCACCATGGCCTCGCAGACAAAGGCAAAGACAACAAGCAGAGTAATAGATTGGGGACCAAGATGCATCATATGGATCTGGTAATGGGAAAGCACCGCATTAAAGAAAGCGGAGAAGGGGGGAACCAGGCCTGCCCACAAGGCGTCGGCAAAGAATCGGACCTCCATGACGATCTTGTCAAAGGACGCATGGGACGCGGGCCAAACCATAGTCCTCTCGCACTCGTTGAATCTGGAGGCGAGCGCGGAGCAAACCTTCTCCAAGGCTTCCAGATTAAGTATGAGCGACTGGTCGACGGCGGGAGCAGCTGCTAGAGGCGAGCTGGACGAAGGCGCTGGTTTCTTCCCCTTCTCCTTTTTTGTTGGCGCCATGGCAATGGAAAGGGGGAAGAACTCAAGATGGATTGAGGCGGAAGGAGATGCTCAGGGAGGAAATGGGAACAAGAAGCGCACAAGCAGCAAGGGGAGAAAAACTATGTACATGCCTCGTGGCCGCCTAGCTAGGCGCATAATGAGGGAGAGTGGGGAAGCAGAGACGCCCACGTCCAATCAACCGCCACGCGGCGCCCAAGGCCGCAAGCTATTAGGGCCCGTGGCGCTCCGCACTTGCCCCTTCGCTTCTCTGCTAAGCCAAGTCCGAGCGCGCCTTGGGCCCGGGGGCTAATGTCGGCGCTCTGGGAATGGGGGTCCCCAGACTTGCCTACCTACGGCCTGTGGCGTGGCTCGAGTGGTGGCCCAGTGCGGCCCATCTTCATCAACACAAACTCAAGACCCTCGCGAGGGGCCAAGCCTCGCGGGGCGGACGACGCAAGGCTTCCTCAAGAGCGGCCTCACCAGGCAGGCTCGCGAGGAGGCGGAGAGATCAAGGCAAGGGTACCTCGCGAGGTGCT
Source organism: Triticum dicoccoides (assembly GCF_002162155.2). Taxonomy (NCBI): domain Eukaryota; kingdom Viridiplantae; phylum Streptophyta; class Magnoliopsida; order Poales; family Poaceae; genus Triticum; species Triticum dicoccoides. The sequence continues at coordinate 386,646,899 of NC_041385.1, read as the reverse complement.
CATGACGCAAGCCGTGAAGATAGAGACCAGGCGTGCGCCAGGCGGGCACCGGCCTGCGCAGCGTCCTTGTTTCCTCTTTGGTGCAAAGGGGGGCAAGCACAGGCGTGGAGTACCGAGGCATCGGGCAAAGGTTACCATTTCAGTGCAACGAGACCAAGACCAGCAGAGCGGAAGGATGGAGGTCACCGTGGAGCCCAAGACGACGTCATCGCCAGTGCCTTTGGCAGCCGAAGACCAACTTTAGTCAGGATAACTTGTACTAGATGTTCCCCTTCAAAATGGCCGTTGTTGGCACCCTTCCCGCTCAATATTTGGGAAGAGGACCAGGGCCTCTATATATAGAGCTAGCCACCATAGTAGAGGGCATCTTATAGAGTCCCCATCAGATCGAGAGGCGATCGAACTCTCCCAAGTAGTTCATCGCACCAGCCCAAGAACACCTCTCGAGAGGCTATTCTTCCCCTTGTACTGTTCATCATCAGCCCCTGAGGCAATCCACCACACCACACACTGGAGTAGGGTATTACACCACAACGGTGGCCCGAACCAGTATAAATCTTGTGCCTCTTGTGTTGTTCATCGTTTAGCTTAGATTCTCGCGAGGCGATTGGACGTGGATTGGTAGGGGGAAGATCTTCGCATGCACCCCAGAGTTTGAACCTTAAGGGTCTACCGGAACCCAACATCCGACAGGCGCTTCCGCAGGCATGGGAGGCGCGGCCATCGCAGACACTGGTGGCGTGGTACGACGCGGCAGCGACGACGCCCATAGCGGCATGCTCGCCGCCGTGCCAACATGGAGCAACTCGCCACTCCTCATCAAGGTGAACTGGAGCGGCGAGTTGCTGAACCACACGCCTGCATGGGGAGGCAACTGGCTCCGTCGGGCCAAGCGAGGTTGGTGAAGGTCCGAGCGGCCTCGCCCGTATTCGGAGGGCTCGGCGGGCCACCCAGCAGGGTAATATGCCAGAGAACGGCTCCTCGGAAGCCATCAGGAGAGTGGAGAAAATGGTGAAGGAGGAGATGGGGGAGCGGCGGAGGGGTGCGATTTTTGCCCGCTGTCTGTCTGGCCTCGTGTAAATAGAGGGCGGATGGTAGGAGCTTGGCCGGGGTCTGGCCTCATTTAAACTGAGGGCGGACGGGAGGAGCTCAGCCGGTGTTGCGTTTAATTCCGGCCCTCTCATGAACAGACGTGTGGCCGGAGTAGGATTCTTGGTTTGCACGCGGGGTTAAACGGAGGGGTTTGATGGAGGCGAGGAGGCATGTTCAGCCGGGCGTGCAGCGGGCGGCGCAATACTATTCTATTTGACAGCAGTAATGAGCCGTCAAATCACAAATGCCCTTGCCTCTCGTGAAACCGACCAAGCTAGACTGCCCCGCCCTCTAGCCTTTTAAAAAAATGTATACTTTTGTACAATAGTAGTATCGATGGATTGCGCCATGGAGCAAAACTTGAAATTAAAAAAGAGGTGGTACATATAGAGAGCGCACGTCGCCAAATTACGCATATAGTACTATTAAAAAAAGCTAGTACGTGCTTAAATGGGGTGCTAAATTTTATTAAAGACTAGCATATATGCCCGTGCGTTACAACGGGAGATAAAATAGTATGCATTTAAAGTTAGTGAGAATTATATGTGCAAGCAAAGACCATGCGTGTCCACAAAAAAGGAACATTTAGCTTCTCGGTTTCACCACGTGTGAAGTAATCAATCCACTATTTTTTTCATTCATTAATCGAGGGCATTTAAGAGTTTTGTTACGTCATTGTACGCCACACAAGGCCCATGAGTTATTCAATTTACTCTTCCTTTCAATCCTTTCAATCGAGGGGATTTTAAGGTATGAAGTTCTTTAATATTCTAGGAAACATGAATAATTTTTAAAATCATGAACATGCTTTTAAAAATTATGTACACTATCGAAAGTATGCGAACAAGATATGAAAGGGGACATCTTTTAAAATTCACAAACATGTTTTGAAAACAGCAACTTTATCTTGAATTTTGAATTTTGAAAATTTCACTAAAACATGAATATTTTTTAAATTTGTAGCATTTTTTGAAATGTCATTTTCTTTTTAGAAATCTTAAACAATTTTAAAAACAATATGTTTTTAGAAACAATGAGAAACTTTTTGCAAAGTTCCAAATATTTTTCGAGATGGCAACAAAATTTTGGAATTACAAACATTTTCCAAAAAAAATCTGAACTTTTTTGAATTTTTTTAGTTTACGAAATAAATTCTAAAAAATGGAAGGGAAAAGAGAGATAGGGAAAGGAGAATAGAAATAGAAGTAAAACACAGAAAAAAGAAAAATGGGCCAGCTCATTATTGGTTGTCCTGTGCGAAACTCCAAGTATTTGTCGCCCAGTGCAGAAAGTAGAATTTTCCCAACTGCATGGGAAGAAAAATAAGTGGGCTGGCTTCGATGGGTTAAAGCGCGTGGCCTACGTACGAAAATTCTTTTTGTAGCAGACAAACACATAAGAATTTAGTACCACCTCACGTAGGAAAAAATTCTTTTCAGCGGTGAATGGATGAAAAAATTGACGAAACACATCTTACTTTATTAATAGGTATAGAAATACTAGTACGCACGTAACATAGTTCTGCTGGGGGCTCAGCACAACACACCCCTCAAATTAAACTAAGCACACCTGAAATTAAACTATGCAACTAATCCAGTAGACACTGCATTAGAACAACCATGAGCAACGACACTGCCACCTTACTCGGAGTCCTCGTCCACGTCCTCGACTTCGTCCTTGTCCCTCTTCCTCTTGGCCGATACTTCTTTGCTTGAACCGCACACTTGGCTCTTGCTCTTCATCCAACCCTTGTAGATATTGAAACAAAGGTAGCCATCCATTGCAGCGTAGTGGATGTGGTCTATATCTAGTACATTCCACTGCCATGCATGACGATGAAACATGTAATGAGGTTTCTCCAGTTTACCGTACGAAGGATGAACCATGGCTCCTGCCAGGGTCAGCATTGAAGGCTGACCACTGGAGGGCAGCAGCCGATTCTTCTGGAGGTCGAAGGGGTTGCCTACAACAAGGCCTATCCGGCACAGGACTCTTTTGTCATTCGTAAAGTCTATAGTAACGAATTTGTCTAGGTCGCTCTTGAGGAAGTTCTTAAAATCCTAGCATTCAACGTTGGCATGGCATATGTGGTAGACCAAGCATAAGTCATGTATGCAAACCTGGATCACAGCGGGCTTCTTCCTCTCTTCCTCCTTTAGATCCTTCTCTTGTCCCCGGACTATGGTGTACTCAACTTCTGGCCCAGCGACCCACTCATCATCTGAGTTTTCGAACATGCGTCTCAAGCGAGCAAGGCATCCTTTCACCGCCGCGGAAGAACGGGTGTAGATGACGTTGAAATCATCGCCGGTGATGGTTCTAACCTTGTACTCACCGCCAATCATGTAGATTTGGGACGCCATGGATTTGGGAGGAGGGTTAGGATTAGTGGAACTGCCATAATGTGAAAGGACGGGATGACTAGGAGCGAACCACCGTAATATTAAAGGACATGCGGGGACGAGTAGGAGCGAACTGCCAGCGTGCGAACGACAGGATAGTGGCTTTCCATTATCCCATGAGACGGGCTTCCGAGAGCCCTTGGATCTGAGATCAAACGGTTGCATGGCATGATTCTAGACCTATGGGTGAATATCCTATCCTGGAGGGTTATTCTGCAAATTTTCAGCAACTTAGCATGCGCCCGTTTGATCTCAAATCCAAGGGCTTCCAGTAGCCCATATCATGGTCGCGCCTACTATGACCGTCGCGTCGATCGCGTGGTCGCGCCCTTGGAGATTTAACATGGTGCGTTAGGCTATCTGAAGTTGGCATGTCATACATAGTCATCACTTAGTCACTCATACTACAACAAGGTTAGCTATAAGGTTGCCTATAAGTGTATTTTTTTTACTTCTCTCAATCTCTTTCTTTGTAGTAGTATTTATTGCATTTGCCAAGGAGTGACCTCTTCCAATGAAATGGTGCTTAGATGAGGTGCTAAGGGCATTAAATGGCTTAGTAATCAAGTCCCCAATGCATAGGTGCTTATTAGTTTTTTGTTGCTAAGTTTGCTTCATTTAATTATCTATAGACTCAAAATTGTCTTTTCACCTAGGTACACGCGCTTAGCACCGTTTCTTCCTTGGGTCACCAAACTAGTCTCTCTCCTTAATTAACTTGTCACATCAGAATTTATGCCTATGTGGCAAGCTTAGCATCTGTAGGAGCAAGTAAGTACAATAGTGGGCTATTAGCCCGCTTTTCATGGCATTTTTGCATGTGTGGAGGAAAGAGAGGCAAGGAAAAAGTGGAGAAGTGGGCTCTCATGCAAGAGCCAGCCTCTACATGGTGGAGCATCAGGAAAGGCACCTGTATGGAGGTGGTCAGGAATCGGGAGACTATCGCCGGTCATAGCACCGCAGTTAAAATGATAATGGCAAGTCAAATCACGGGGCCCCACCTGTCCAACAGTAACTCACTGTCTAATCACACAGCCCTCTGTTTGCAACAGCCTACTCCCTCACCTTCTCGCGTCTCTGTCGAACCGACTAGGCGGAACTGCCCTGCCTACGCGGGAAAAGCCCCGCCCTCGACTTTTAAATGGTATAGTATACTCCATTCGTCTAGGTGGCCTTCCACTATGTAGTCTATGCCCAATGCATTAAAACACTACCGGCTGGGCAGCGATGCCCTGAAGATTTTACTTGGCACTAGTCTCACAATGTTGCATTCGTAGCCTGACAAAACATGGGACCCAAATGCTCTATTCACATGAGTTTCCTTAGCCTGGTTAGCTCTTTGAAGTTGGCCATGAGCCAATTGTTTATTTCTTTCTACATTTGGCACCAGGTGGGCATCGGAGCAACTACTTGCTCCGGTTCCCTGAAATTTTTTTATGGCACCAGCTGGGCAATGGAGGACATCGGTGCCAAATAAACCAGAAGTGGATTTGGCACCGCTTTTGGCCTACATAGTGGAAGTCATCTTAGATTGTGCACTGTGACCAAGGTGGAGAGGAAAACGAGAGAACTTAATGTTTATTTGCTAGTAATTAATATCATTGCGTGCAACGAACTAACAACTGCATGTCATGTTTGATAGTCTCAAGTCATTAAAAGCATACAAGCCCCACATTTCTTACCGGTTGATTCCTCTATTTATGTCAAAAAATAAGAAACAATGTGAGAGTTAATGCACCGCGCCTCTGTGTTTGGGACTATTTGGTTTTCGTAAGATGACTTACTCACCTAGACAGAGGGAGTATTCGATTTCACAGCAGGCGGCGCAGTTCCCGATACGACTTTAATGCAGATGAGGGAGGGAGTAGCGGTTCCCAAAATGTTGAATGGACAATGCATCCTCCTTCAATTAATGCATGAGGGAAGTAATGGGAGGAGGACCAGGAAAAGAGGTTGCACGATGTGAATGCAACGCAGTTTGCCCTCATATAAAGGCGCCCCTCCATTCCAATGCATCTACCACATCGTACACACCTAAGCATTTGCCTAAGCACCTACACTAAGCGCAAAAGAGCTCACTCCAAACCCATGGTGGCGATGCGCGCGAGCGGCCAACGGCTGTGCCAGATGGTCCCCGACACCGGCCTACGGCATGGTGCTGAGGATCGTCTCCAGGCGGTGTTGGAGACCGGCTGGTGGATGGCCGCCGCCGACACCAATTATGACTTTGAGTTGGACCAGATGATCGTTGCCACCAGCAACAAGTTCACCGTCCTTAAGAATATCGCGGATGACATCTCCGTAATCCTCCAGCCCGCGTGCCTAGGCTCCTCATTGCTTGCCACCCCAATCGGCCTCCATGGCCGGAACCTCTTTCAAGCACTAGTGGCCCTGCGACTGCCCGCCGATGCCACGAAGAATGTCCACCTGGAGGTCGCGCTCGCCGCGAGGCGCCTCGCCCTGCAAGAATTCGTCGACCTACACATCCACGTGTACGAGCAAATCGTGTACATAGGTATCTATAAGGCCAGTGAGGACGCTACAATGTTGGCTTTCCTCAACCGGCTGGAAGCCTTGGATGCCTTTGCTGAGAAGCACCTCGACCTCGCCACAAAAGCCGCAACTCCTTAGCCGCCAGTCAATGGCCCAGCGCACTAAGTTGAGGAGGAGGTCGTACGTTGATGGATGCATCTTTCTTCTTGCCTTCTGTAACCACCACTATGATCGCATCATCGTGGCCTTAATTCTTATTATGCTGTTGCATTCTCGTTCCAGTCAATACCGACATGTGCGATCCCTTTGCTTAATTATATGCATCACTGTAACTAGTACTCCATCCGTCAATTTATAAGTTGTGCTTACCTTTTCCATCAACTTCGTGCAATGCGCGGGCATCTTGCTAGAAACACTAGAACATGTCTGGACGCGTGTGACCAAACAGATGATGCGCCAACCTAGCTACTACGTACCCTGCTTATCTGGCGGAAATAGCCCCTCCCTAGTGTTTCCAATCGTTATTTCTATCTATCGATCATGCCAAGGAGCAGAACGAAATGTTACAATTTATACAAGTTTCTCTACTCCTACTCCTATAAAAGACTTATCAGTTGGTGATGGTGGTGTGTCTGCCATCCGTCATTTCTGACCATTAGATCTGCATCTAACGATTGTGAGGTAAGTTGTGGCATTTTTGCAACAATAGCCCAGTTATCTACTCCAACTTGAAGAAAACCCCTTATTATCTTGAAAGCAACCACATCCCTTCCTCACCTCATCAAAACAGCCTGAGAAATACTCCCTTCGTCCGGAATTACTCGTCGCAGAAATGTATAAAAATAGATGTATCTAGAACTAAAATACATCCATTTCTCCGACAAGTATTTCCGGATGGAGGGAGTATATTTTGAGTGAAAAGTACTCCCTCCGTTCCTAAATATTTGTCTTTCTAGGGATTTTAATAAGTGACCGCATACGGAGCAAAATGAGTGAATCTACACTTTAAAATATGTCTATGTATTCCGTATGTGATAGTCCATTTGAAATCTCTCAAAAGACAAATATTTAGGAATGGAGGGAGTAATATATTAGGAGTATATCAAAACAAGAGTGATTTCTTTCAAGTTTGTGAACAAGTACCACTATTCTACTACTTTGGATCCGTCGCAATGCACGGGCACATTGCTAGTAAAAGGAAAAGGCCTACCATGCTCGCGTCGCGGCCCCACACGCCCGGGCATCGGGAGTACTCCACGGCCCGTCCGGCACGACACATAGCTTAGGGAAGGTGTGTTGCCTAGCATTTTCACTTTCATGTGGGACCGCCGTTGAGCAAACCGACTATTGGCAAACCGCACCCCGCCCGCCGCCTGGTTGGAAAACAAAAACGAGGGGAAGATCTAGCTGTAGCACGGAAGCCAAGAAATTTGGTGTTAGATGGGGCTCATTGATAGAGTACGAGCATTCCGTACTAGTACTACTCCTACTAGTACCAAATTTGTACTATACAACTAGTACTACCACTATACAAGTAGTAGGTACGTGCACGATACATCATCGTAGGAACAAAAAATGGGAAGATCCTGTTTTGGGTAATTTATCTTTTTTTCCAGTCAACAATGTATGAATAATATGATGTGGGGGGCACCCATGAAGCTTATGTGGCTTGCTTGCATGGCTACGAAAGGTTAGAGAAAAATAAATAGATAATGTGTTTAGAGTGCACTCCACTAAATAGATATACTTTGGATCCATTGCAACGGACCGACACATCTATATCTATGCCCCCAATATAGTGTGTGAAAAACTTTGAAAGTTGGTCGTTGGATGAAGCCAATCCGACGGTACAAAGATGGCAAATTCGAGCACTACTGGCCTTTGGATATCATCTACATTCAAACAGATTCTGCCACATGTAGAATCTAGAAGACTCCATAGTTGAACTTAATTCATGACTAACTTTGCCACAATTAAGCTCAGGAAAAGTTAGTTCTTTAAAATGAGAGCCACAAGTTGGCAAACCTAAGGGAATCTTGCCACATTTTTTGTGTGTATGTCATGTGGGGCCTTAGTGTGGCTTGAACCAAACACTCACCTAAGTTAGTCAAACTTGCCTAACCTTACGTGTGGCAATCTTTGGAAACATTGTATGATAAAGCGTGGCATTGCTAACAAAATGGCCACCACAAGTGTGGCAAGATTTGGCAAGAAGTTGAGTCTATGACATGTGGACCATGTAGCTAGAAAAGTGTGGCAAGCCACAAGTGTAGCAATGAACCAAACACATGCCTAAGATATTGTGGCACGCCTAAGCTTAGGTGTGGCATCCTTAGGCTGCAAACCAAACATCTATTTCTATACCCCTATATAGTGTGTGAATAACTTTGAAAGTTGGTCGTTGGATGAAGCCAATTCGACGGTACAAAGATGCCAAATCCGAGCACTACAGGCCATTGGATATGATCTACATTCCACTACATTTTGCCACATGTAGAATCTAGAAGACTCCACATGTAGAAGCATAATGCACAAACCACCAGAATCTCATGCGTGCAATGCACATGTACCTTACTAGTATGTTGTAGTAGTAAGAAACAAATTCCTGGTTTGGCACGAGCACCACAAGGCCTGCCGCAGGAGATACGAGGCTAATTGGTTTGCCGCCAAAGTTTGGCATTGCCAATATTTGGCAAGCCAACATTTGGCAAAACCAAAAGTTGCCAAAAATTGGCAACTTTTTGAGAGGTGGAAAAAAACCAATTGGTAGCCAACCAATTGAGAGTCAAATTTCTAGACATGCCAACAATTGGAATGCCACTTATTGGCAGCAAACCAATTAGGCTCTTCATTTCCCTCTCGGGGCCCACGGGACCAAACTTCAGTGGCTTAGTGCCCAGCCTATGAGTCAATGACATGCGGACCTTAAATGCGACTGGCCCACGTGTCATTCTCATGGTGGTGGCGTGGTTCGCGACTCACACGTTTGAGATGAAACGGCCGGTGGTGGCGTGGTCGTGGCGAGGGTGCCACAGCTGGGCGTTGGGGCGTTATGAGGCATAGATGGCCACACCGGCGGGTACTACCTGTAGTATAGAAGTACTCCAGCTGAGGATTGATGCCCGGGACGAAATGTGTCACAGCCGCTGGATGAAAATTCGATGGTGCGGGAGTACGGATCGGAGCACAGCAGCGGAGCAGGCAAACCGCATCCAATTGGGTGTGGCTATGGTAGAAAGTTGATGGTCACCGCAGTTCAGCTGGCCCGCATGTCATGCACACAAAGACAAAGGAGTGGTGGGGCCGAGAGGGATGAGGCGCACGTCAGGGAGATGAGGATCCCCTGACGTGAACAATCCTACTATTCTGTCACTTACATGTGGGACCCCCAAGTGTGGGTCCCACCTGTCAACGAAGGAAAGGCAGGGCAAGATAGTGATAGCCACGTTAGAGGATCCATGTCCACGTCGGGGGACGTCGTGCCGTGGGTTGGAGCAGTGTCGTGGGAATCGCGTGTGGGTGTGGCAGTGGTAGAAACAAGAAACGTGATGGTCGCCGTGGTTCAACTTCCATGGACAAGCTGACATGTCTCCTGACACATGTATATCAAAACTAGAGTGTTTATATTTCAAGCACGTGAACAAGTATTATTCTACTACTTTGGATCCATTGCAACGCATGGTCCAACACATTGGTAGTAGTAGTGTCTATTTCTATCTCTAGAGGCCTTCCCTCGTTCGTCCTTTTCTCTCACAAGATAAACTACTCATACAAATGCATCTTGATGTTCTGTGGAACGCACGAGGATGTTTCCTTGGGGGTCTCTCCAGCGTGGCGTGGCCGTAGTTGCAAGTTGACGCCCCTTGAGATGCCTACGTTGAGGGGCACTCGGATTTCCTACGATGAGCAGGTAAGATGAGTTTGATCACATAGTAAGTGCATTCTAAACACTGCTTCCGTGTCCATTTCCTAATCTCCCCTTGCCCGCGGTTTCAAAGGTTAGGCTCGTTGCAAGTGGAGATTGGCTTGCATATGTATGGGAGGGTACCAACATCAATTTGCACAACATTTACAATGGTGACACCATTCCCGTAGAACCTTTGTCCAACATTGGGATCAGCCATGCAACGGGCCACCGCATGAATTGGTACGATGGAACCACGGTGGGATTGAATAAGATAGCACGAACCACGGTATGATTGATGACCCGAGAGGCCATCGTCAGTGCTACCGCCGATGGGGTGGCCATGATAAAGCCGCTGAGTCGGAGCATCTGGCCTACAGCCAGAGCTCCCTCCGAGATAATGTCGTCCTTGACGATGAGATGAGCCATCGAGCCCTGTGGCGACGTCACAGAGGAACTCTCAATGAAAGCACCAATGTCGGTGTCAAAACCGGCGGATCTCAGGTAGGGGGTCCCGATCTGTGCGTCAAGGCTAATGGTAACAGGAAGCAAGGGAAACAGATGTTTACCCAGGTTCGGGCCCTCTCGATGGAGGTAAAACCCTACTTCCAGCTTGATTAATATTGATGATATGGGTAGTACAAGAGTAGATCTACCACGAGATCGTAGAGGCTAAACCCTAAGAGCTAGCCTATGGTGGTATGATTGTAATTGTGATCGGCCTTCTAAGGACCAACCTCTCCGGTTTATATAGACACCGGAGAGGGCTAGGGTTTACATGGAGTCGGCTACAAGAAAGGAAACACAATATCCGGATCGCCAAGCTTTCCTTCCACGCAAAGGAGAGTCCCATCCGGACACGGGCCGAAGTCTTGAGTCTTGTATCTTCACGCTTCAATAGTCCGGACGTCGTACACAGTTCGGCTATCCGGATACCCCCTAATCCAGGACTCCCTCAGTAGCCCCTGAACCAAGCTTCAATGACGATGAGTCCAGCGCGCAGTATTGTCTTCGGCATTGCAAGGCGGGCTCCTCTTCCGAATACTCCAAAGTACCTGTTATGATGAATAGTGTCTGATCTCCAATCAATGTTGTGCTCCTCGGCTTCAGTGCCTCAGTAATGACCATCTCCACATGTCGAGCGAATGCGAGGAGTCGAGGCATTTTTGCATTTGCCACCCTCGATCCTCTGGGATGACCGTCTATTTGAAGGGACGGGGATTCTTAGATCCAAACCTCACTCTCCCTTCAAGAGCTAACATCCAACAGAGCGCTCCGCGAAAAACCATTCCAGCATGGACGGTTGTCGCAGCTCTTCTGCTCGCCCTTCTCGTTCCAAGTCGGGGGATTGGGGAGAGTGTTCAGTTCCTCATAGCCGTTTGATAGAGTTACAAACCCAAAGGTTTCTCCCACCGGCGTTCATGGTCCCCGTCCGAGGTGGAATAGCCACTTATGATGGAGGGGAACAAGCTGAGGGATCTCCTAACCCATCTCCAAAGGAGCGTATATGCCTCATCCCCCATCTGCTGAGGGGATTTGGGTTTCCTATCCACCCGTTTCTTCGCGGGCTTTTGGAGTTCTACGGCCTTTAGTTACACAACCTTACCCCTGCCTCAATTATGCACATAGCGGGGTATGTCGCCCTTTGCGAGCTATTTTTAGGCTGCAAACCACACTTTGGATTATGGAGGAAGCTGTTCTGCCTCGTCCCCCGCACCCAGGGAGAGTCCCTATGTCCTCCCGACACAAGAAATTGTGAAGCTCACCTGGTATGGAGGGCGCGTGTATGATGTGGTACACCAAAACATCATCTTCGAGGCACAGCTGAAGGACGGCGGCGCGTTGGATCTTCCCAGTGGCATGCTCCGTGTACTCTGCGTCGAAATCGATGACCCTCGTCTCTACCTTTTCGAGGGAGTTGGATACATTGTTGATCCACTTCCGAACAACCCTTGGATGTACGGTGACGGTGGAAACTATGCTCAATGAGCCTTTGACGAGGACATGTTTGACACTAAAAACCTGCATCTCAATCTCTTTTGCCATTTGGAACCGTTGGAACGGAGGGCTATGTTTTGGAGAATTAGGATTAGATGGCTAGTCTAACTGAAGTAGTAGATGATTACTTAAAGAGGTTAAAACAATGTGAATGCAGTGGGGTTTGGATGCAAATGAAGACGAAGGGGAGGTGAAGAAGCTGAAGAAAATCGGTTCCCGATGGAGAAATAAATGGGAGAAGTGACGTGCAGGAAGCTGATTAGACGACTAGGTAGACTAAACGAAAAGGCTATGCGGGTAGACTGAGGAGTCGTACCTGTTCGTTTACATGCCCATCCTTCCTGATAGGTGGGACCTATGCAAACAGACAAAAAATGTGTCATAGCTAGTTCAGATGGATATTGGCGCGTGCGTGGGAGACAGAACATTCTCTGGTTAAGGAATACTCCCTCCGTCTAGGTGAGTAAGTCACCTTATGAAAATCAGGTTTTCCCAAAACCTTTAGGCGTGGAACATTAACTTCCTGCTCGATCCCCTCCCTGCGTCGTTAGCCAGTGTTCTCTTCCTCTGCAGTCGCGTTCTACCTTTCCATTTTTCCTCTTCTCAAGTGTGGAACGATCTGCATGCCGTCCTTGATGCACCAGAACGACCACTGCATGCATCACGGCAGGGCGTTGATTGGGCCTGCTTGGAGAGCTGAAAAGGCATCCTTATAACTAAATATTAATTGCTGATTTTGCTTCCATTTGTAACAGTGCCGTGGTTGGAAGTTTTGCTTGTCCCGGTGCTCTTTCTCGTCCAATCTATAGCCACCTAGGTTGCGCTCACCTAGACGGAGGGAGTACATGGTTATCCTCATCAAAGGCCCATCTTCGCGCTTCCGCATGCACGAGATTTTGGTTCTGCTCGCAATATGGATGATACTTGGAGGATGAATAAACATGCATGCTAGCACGGGAGACCTATTTCCGCTATACAGTACAAGAATACTCATGTTCCTACTACTAGTAGTAGTAGTACAACTGTGGTACACTTGATGGTCAAAATACTATTCATCCGGTCCTCACAGTGAAGTGACAACACCCTGCGTCTGAAACTAGTCCAGGCGGCGTGTCCGGGTTACCAAAGTCAGCCTCACCCTATGCATTGTGCAGTCTATCATCGCTGTTGTACATCACATTAGCATGCCTCGTCTCGTCTGCCTCTCCCCTCCCATAGCACCACTCCATCTCCATCTCCTTCTCCGTCTGTATCTCACTGTGCCCCCATGTACCGTCGCCTCGCTCGCCTCCCCCAGTACCACCATTCCCTCGCTGGACACTCTAGCACCGATAGCCTTATCCCCCGTAAATCAAGCCCCCCAAAACCCCCACCTTCCAAACCCACCATGGCTGAACGCGAACTGCGCAGCATCCATATGAGTTGTGATTGGAGCAATCTCCCCAGTGACATCCTCGACCTTTGTTGATTCGTGTATGGATATGTTGAGCGCCCTGCGGCTGGCTGCATGCTCGAGGGACATGCACACGTCCATCACTGAAGCGAGGCCTAAGCTTTTCAAGACACCCTGCTTGCTGATATCTGGTCTTGCGAGATTGGCTCACCATGATACAGAGGCGTACATGATGCCCCTCAACTTCAATCCGATCTCCATTAGCCGAAACTTCTTTCCAGGTATGTAGTGGGTCGTCGTACATCATTTCCCTCGACTTCGATCCAGTCACCATCGGCTGAAACTTCTTGGCAGGTATGTACTGGGTCGGCATGAACTCCCACTGGATGACTACCTTCAGAGAAGAAGGTAAAAAGTTGGTGCTCGTGAACTTCCAGACCTCCCATGAGATTATCCTTCCTCCGTTGGATTATAGAGTTTTACCATCGTGGTCCAAGTCATCTAAATTACAATGTCAGTTGGATGGACCTTGTTTTGCAGAAGATTGTAATCTACCAAGTGCCCACACGACATGCGAATTATGCAGAGTTCAAGCTAATTGCCTTGTTCGACCACAGACTCGCCTATCTTTATGCCGGTGCCTTCTTTAGCTGGAGACAACTCAGCTCGCAGTGGATCATCATCAAAGCTAATACACACTTCTGTGATGCTATTGAACATAATGGCATCATCTACGCGATCGACAAAGCAGATGGCACCATGTATTGCTGGGACAACGCGTGTAAGTTGTTTCCATCTCATGTTAATGATGATGCCATGACACTATTTGAACTTTCTGTGATGATTGGCATATCCCTGTTTGAGCAGAATTTGAGTAGAACTATGGCAATGTATTAGAGACGCCGTAAATCAGCTATATTTGGAATGAGTTAATTCATGTGATTGTGACCATGTCATTACAGCCAATTTGTACCCATGAATAATTAAACGGTTAGGAATATATAGATATTCTCCTTATTTTACAGTAATCTATATACTACTACTAAATATGAGTGTGTATCAATGGCCATGTTAGTTTCCTCATTTTCATGATGTAGAAACATGCACCACACTGTTGGTTTTGTCTAAGCATACATTAGGGAAGTAAATGTGCATATGGAGAACTCCATATTTATAAGTAGTGAAATCTTGTAATGCTTACCATGTATACATACCTATATTCGCCCTTCAGCAATCAATGGCTAGAATAATATCCTCACAAAAATTTTGCGCATAGAACATGAGTATATAACAATGCATGGTTTGTTAGTTACCTTGAAGAATTTGTTTGTTAGGACAGAACATGATTACATAACATGCATGACATGGTAGTTTCCTGTGAAGAATCGATTGCGAGATAACATGAGTATAACCATGCATGGCACTTCTATATTTTCGAACCCAGTATACATTTCCCTGTATTTTGCTCCTAGTTCCAACAGGGACATATCAATGCTGTTTTTTGCATTATCCTACTCATACTCTGAACAATGCTGATCTTACATTAACAATGCCTGTCCTTTTTGATATGATGCAGTGTCCCTACAGTTACTGCCCTTTGTAATCACACCACCTTTGACAAAAACAGGGAAGCACAACTGGTTCCTCGCTCGATCAGACGACGGCAAAAGACTGATGATCATTCGGACACATGAGCCAGAAAAGTTATTTTGCAAAAACCCCAGTATATACAAGCATCGTGAAATACGTGAGTATCCGGACAGTGGCTGTTACGTCTATGAGCAGGATACCAGCTTGTTTGAGCCTTCAGGATTTTTTAGTTGGAGGCGGGTAAGCAGCCTTGGTTCACACTCTCTGTTTCTCGGACTCAATTATCTGATTAACCAGGAGATCACCGTTGGCAAGGACCTTGATGGCAGACAGGCTCTGTTTGCTATGGAAAACTGTGTCTACACGGCGAGCCCTAGGAGTTCGGGAGCAAAATCCCCTGATTGTCAATGATACAACCTGCAGCCAAAAGAAGGTGAGAATGACAAAGGCATCCGAATTAACTTTGATCCTTGGATGTCTCAATTACGACAGATAGTGATGTGGTTCAAGCCTTCAGGTTGATAGGTAATTGGGCTATTGCCTCGAAAGGGTGGAGTACTGGTGTCTCCGGATCACTGGTCGCGGAAGCGGGGCTGCAAATTATGATGGTGTTGGATCATCACTTTGAATGACTTTGTTGTCTTTGCTGCTGGTTCTGGATGGGTAGTACTTTCTTTTTTATGCATATTCCTTGTCATTTGGTCATCCTCATCTATGTCACTCTTACTATGTAATAGTTGCCTCTATTTAGAATGTCATTCTCGTCTGGATCACGAGAGTTTAAGTGCTGCAGATGGGTGCATTTTGGTGGTGTAGCAAGACTTCTTATGACCTACCATGCCTTGCTGTTTATGTCAGTAGTAGTCGCTAGTCAGTGTTTGAATGTTGTATATATCATTGTTTCAATCTTTTTATTGTCTCGGACTACTGGTGGGCTAAATGAGGGCATCACCATTCTCCAGTGTTCAGAGTATATCTCCTTTTTTCAAGTTATACAATTTGAGCTCAGTGTCTTTTCGATGATGTCCCTTGTTTGGGCCAGTGAGGTGTCGTTGAATATGGGCCGAGTAGTAACGCAATGCGAAACATGTCAATTTTGACTCTCAGGACGGGCTCTCAAAAGATCCTCAAAAAAAGGTCGGGCTCTCCAAAAAAGAAAGAATAAGGACTCTTAGGCCGACATGTGGGCGCCACCGGTGTTTTCGTGCACTTGCACGCCGAGAGCATATTGGCGCATGTTCGAAATTCATGCTACCTTTTCATCCCCAATCTCCCGCCCCTCCCCCACCTCTGGAATCTCGATTCCTACTCCAGTTCCCCCAAATCCCCCTCCTGTACTCCTTGTACTCAAGTGCACTATCATGTCTCCGGTCAACGCGGATCTCCGAGCCGGAGATCCTGAGGTCCGTCCTGCCTTCGGTCGCTGCATGCTATCGCTCAACAGTGGCATGGCGGCGCTTGATGACTAGTTTGCTGGCAAAGTGCTGATGGTAACCATCAACGGCGACCGGCCTCTCGTCTCGTCGGACGACCTTGTCAAAGCTCTTGGCATTGCACACGGCATCCAAATAAGTGACTTGCTCGTCGAAGTCTCTCCGCCACTGGCTGATTTCTTCTTCAGGTTCCGGACAACTTTCGACTGCAGTCATGTGTTCTAATCTTCCTAGTGTTTGTTCTGCGATGGCGCACTGGTGAGCTTTGATCGGTGGCACCCAGGATGGGGCTCGGTGCCCTCTAAGCTTGAGTTTTTAACAAAGCTTACCTTCAATGACATGCATCGACATGGTTGGAACAACGAGTCCATGAATGAGCTTATCAACGACCTTGGAGGTGAGCTCGTAAGTATGTTTGTTCCTCTAGACAGCTGGGCTCTGACGGTTATGGCATGGATGAATAAGCCATCCACCATACCGAAGGTGATTGGTGTTGAGATACCAGTGCAGGAACCGGGGTTGTACTATTCGTCGCCACCAAAGCTGCCACGGACCACGTTAGGGATGTACCTATATCGAGTGTTCGTGCATGTCGAAGAAGTGGTCAATCCATCAATCGAAGTCCTGCCACCGCCGCTGGTGCCAGGGTCCGTTGACGACGTCCATTATAGGAGTCAATGTCAGACTTTCCTCATGTTGCTCGGAACGATGGATGGCACAGGGCCTACTCCATCGCATGGCGTAGGCCACTGCTTCTTTGGGAGAAGAGGCGGGGCTGGCTGCCTGGATGTGCTCTAATTTGAGGTAACAACTGAATCTTGTCAGATACTAGTTAAATCCGAGCTATGGGTGTGAAGCACTGATGTGCCAGTACATTTGATTGTGACCTGTTCTAAGTTTGTACCTGAACTTTTCTTTACAAAGGGCTGTACGTCAACTTAATGTGCTAGCAGAACTTATTGTGTTGTCTATCTATTTTCTTTGCACAACATTCAAGATATTTCCCCGTCATTGAAAAGACGATGAACCGTTATGTACGAGTTCGTTGGTTTCAACATAGCCCTACCCGTAGCGATCCACTGCTTCCATCCCGATTGTGCCGCCTACGTGAAATTTTTGTATGCAAGTTTAGTGTGCGATGATGTTCTATATGATTGTGTCAACCATATAAGTTTTTACTGAGCATCAGAAATGCATATGGCTGAAAGATGTATTTACGAGCGTCGACCGATGGGTCTCTCTCTCTCTCTCTCTCTCTCTCTCTCTCACACACACACACACACACACAAGTGGGACACGTTGGATTATTTCTTTGCTTGCAATAGCTTTTAATTAGGTTCCACCGTAATCTAATTTTTTCTTAAGTTATTAATTGAGCTTAGTGACTTCAAAAAGTTGTACCGAAGCCTTGTTTGGGCCTTTCCGGTGTTGCTGAATGTGGGCTGAGTAGCCATGTTAGGTTGTATTGTACTATACATGCCTTTTTATCAACATCAGCAATGCAACTGGGCCGACAGTTGTACACAATATCGGGATCAACTTGTTATTCTCCACCACGTTGGGCTGCAAACTTTCCTAGGAGGTATGCATTAGGCTTAACAAGAAAATGGACTTTAAGAAATAATAAATGGGATGTAATTATAATAACTGGGCAGTAACTATAAAAAAATGCACCAAACGCGTAATTAGTTTAAAATATATATTTTTTTGGAATTTGAAATTTTTAATTTCATTACTTGTTTCACGTGCAATATTTCGTTGGATTTTAACGTAATGCAACTTTATTTTGAAATTATATTTAATCTGACTAGAAATTTCGGATAAAAAATTTCGGGTCCCATCAAAATATGTGAATTTTTCTTGAATTCTGTTTTGAGCGATTGGTTGAAATTATTAATCGTTGTCCTAGCTAGAAGTTGGGCTGTACTTTTAACAAACTGTAAATGGGCTGTAGTAAAATCCATTAGAATTAAAAAATGGGACGTACATTCTTACAAATCGCAAATGGGCTATATGTTCTCTACGACACACTTGTGGGCCTTCTAAGTTGACACGCCCCTAAAAAAAACTAAGTTGACACATATGCAAGGCTTTGTCGACAACACACGGTTCTAGCAGCTGTGGCCGTTGGATGTCCATCCAACGCATGTCGTGCTTCTTCTTCAATCTCGGATATTCTTGCTTCAGCCGCCCAAAAAATGATTCCCCCCCTGACATCTGGGGTGCACCGTTTCGGAGGCTGACCTGTGGGCCTACTAAGTTGACGCGTACCAAGGGCTTTGTCAACTTAGTCAATATAAACGATTCTAGCTGTAGTGACCGTACGATGTCCATCCAACAGCCGTAGTGCTTCTTCAACCTCTGGTCTTCTTGGTCCAGCCGCCGAAACCAGCACCGATCGTGCCGCATGCTCCTACCTCTCGTGGCCGGCTGTGCTGCCGCGGAGGCATCACCGCCCCCTACTACTCCCACCGCTGGCCAGGCCCTACGGCAACGGCAGCCTCACACCGCAGCCGAACCAGTGAACCCTCATACTCCTCTCCACGCGGGCTTCCACTGCCGCGTCTTCCCCGGCTCCGCGTCGCCCCCTTCCCAGGCCTCGCTGTCATCCACCGCCCTGGTGCGCTCGACGCGGCGTGGTCAACATGGTCAACGACCGACTTCCATCAGAAGAGTACTGTACATGGAGAGGATGATTGTTGGGTCCACGGCAGCCGCAAGGAAGTGCCTCCTTATTACGCGGAAAATAATGAGTCCTCCACCTGATAGCGGGGACCCACCAGATGGGCCACCATATTTCGCAAAAAAAACGTTTCCCCCCTGACTGTTGGGACCGACCAGCTACATCTTCGCACGCAAGGAAGTGCGTTCGGGCAAAAAAAATGATTCGCCCCCCTGACTGTTGGGACCCACCAGCTACATCTTCGCACGCAAGGAAGTGCCTGACAGTTGGGACCCACCTGGTCGAAGCGTACGTAGTGTTGTCATTCTAGTCGCAAATGTGTACGTACATACTGGTCGATGTAGAGGAGCGCACGTGTTGTAGTAGAGGCACGCACATAGCATGTACACGTACGTACAACGGTCAGGGTGCAAGAAAGAAAATACGACCACATACGTACATATGGGCGGGGTATCGAACGCCTACTCGCGCATACGTACCGCCAGGGCTCGTGTACATGGCTCGGTTGGAACGGAGAAACTACGTCGTCGTCGTGTTCATGGGGAGGCAACGGAATGCGTCGTGTTCATCGGGAGTCAACGGATTGCGTCGTGTTCATGGGGAGGCAACGGAACGCGTGGGAGCCAACCGGCTTGGACGGAACAGCCGATGGAAACGAGGCCCAACATACCGCAGAACGGAGGAAACAGCCATGTGTTCGACCGACCACGTTCGAAATGGGATCCTGTTCATCGGGAGGGGTCTGGCGTACCGCAAAACGGAGGAAACAGACTTGTGTTGGACCTCCTATGGTCAAAACGAGGTCCTGTTGATTGGGAGGGGTGTGGTGTATCGCAAAACGGAGGAAACGGACTTGTGTTGGAGCGCTACAGTCGAAACGGGGGTCCTGTTCATCGGGAGGGGTGTGGCGTACCGCAAAACGGGACTCCACGGGATACTGTTCATCTCCACCGTCGACCTCCTCCAGCCTCCACGGGCTACTATTCATCCACCGTCGACCTCCTCCAGCCTCCACCTATGACTGTTCATCCATGGGCTCCTGTTCATCCAGCCTCCACCACACACTACTTCACTGGCTACTTTTCAACCACCCCTCTCCATGGGCTCTTGTTCAACCACCCCTCCACGGGCTACTGTTCATCCACCCCTCCACTATCTAATGTTCATCCAGCCCTCCACGGGGTCGTCCTGTTCATCCAGCCCTCCACGGGGTCCTGTTCATGCAGCCCCAACCGGCTCGATCGATCGGGGTCCTGTTCATCCATAGGCAACACCACGGGGTCCTGTTCATCCACCCCCACCGCTCACTGTTCATCCAAACCCCCCCCAGCAACACTCACTGTTCATCCAGAGGCACCATCGATCAGCTTCAGTTAGCAGCAGTAGCAAAGGAATCGCTCGATTGGGTACAGTTAACAGCCATCGATCGATCGCTTGGGTTCAGTAACGCGTAGCCTGCAGTGTAATCACTCGGGTTCGGTTAGAGCCCAACACCTTGTCGTGGTTCAGTTAGAGCCCAACTCCTCGCACACACGCGCGTACGTGTACAAGAGAAACACGCATCACTCGGCCCTGACCACCCACCGTAACCGGGAACACCCTGAAATTTTCCTTGCCCTCGCTTCTACCACGGTTTTTTTCTGTCATGGACGGCCCAAAGAATGTCATGCAGCCGCGTCTCCGGCCCGCCCAGGATGAAAAGCCCATTTTCTGTCATGATTTTTTGTCAAAGAAGTAGGAGCCCACCACATCTATGATGATACCAGGTTTTGTCACAATTATCATCATAGAAGTGTCATAAGTATGACATAATTTTTTTTCGTTCGGCCAAAAATGTCACAGATGTGTCTTTTTTTTGTAGTGCTTACATCTTGGCAAGCCCCTCAAGGACGACGACCGAGCATGGGAAATTCCCTTCGGTTATGGAGACGAGCTACGAGGTGCCACATCATATGGGTCTCCTACAACAAGATGATGACAACACGGTCGAGCAATGGCCATCCCCTTCGACCACAGTGCGAGCGCGAACCTCTTCAACAACATGAAGACGACGCCCATATTGGACTCATACTCCAAGTCAAGTTACGTGAGCGCACATGAGACCTTCTCTTTGGTCTCAGAGGAGAGTGATTTTTCCACGTCCTACGACATTCATCTTTGCAAGCATTATGGATGAGGAGGTTGAGCATGGGACTATCCCTTCAACCAAGGCGGCGATAGGAGTTGAGCATAGAGACATTTGCACCTACATCTCTTTGACACACACATATTACGAGATGCCCCAATTCCCATATGAGGAGTGCCACCATCACATGAGTGACATGAGTGACTCCATCGTATGTGACATTGACAACATTTCTGATGTAGGGTGGAAGCCCTAGAGATGATCTTTCATGGTTGTAGCAGATCCTACAAAGAACACAAGGAGAACACGAGGTAAATAACAAGGGGAAACACAAGGAAAATCACTCAAACCAACAAGATTCGATTACACATGTGCTAGATTCTTGAAACACAAAGAGATACATGATCCAAACCCAACAAAGGACAATACAAGTGGTGGTTGTTCTTCTCCATGGGGAGGTCTTGAAGGGTCTTCCCGTGATGGGGTCTTGAATCCGCTTGGGGGATCTTCTTCGAAGAGGCCGTGGACTCCAATGGAGAAGTAACCAAGTGGATGAGCAAAGATCTATCTCTCAAATGAGCTAATCCTTTGCTAACCCTAGAAAGAGGGAGGAGGAGGAATATATATATATATATTCTAGGTGGGCGAAGGGGTACATGGGCCACGGACCTGTCACTATGCACAGACAGGTGGAGCTGGACATCCGGGCGTCGGGCCGGATGTCCCAGGGCTTCATGAGGTGCAGGATGTCCGGGATTCGGGTCGGATGTCCGGGTTGTAGGATCCGGTCTGGGGCTCTCTAGATGGGCGAAGTCCGGATGTCCGGACGGGTGTCTGGATGTCCGGCAACTCGGGAACGGCCGGATGTCCGGGACAGAAACCGAATGTCCGGGCAGCCCTCTTGCTCTTTGGATAGGCTTGTTCGGATGTCCGGGCTGGAGGCCAGATTTCCTGGCCGGGGCCGGATGTCCGGGATAGAAACCAAATGTCTGGGCAGCCCTCTTGCTCTCTGGATAGGCCTGTCCGGATGTCCGGTCCATGTATACTTTGCCGGTGGCTCGTTGCTGCTGGCGACACCTCTAGGGGCCGGATGTCTGGGGTCATGTCTGGATGTCCGTGTCCTGGGAGCTATTATCGACTTCTTCCGTTTGTTCTCTTCATCCTGAACTTGGGGACTTGTCCGTCTTCACATGCATCTTAGAGAGGGCCTTCTTGGTACCTGATCATGCACAACATTCCGGACTTAGGTAGTAGCCATGTCTCGAGTGGATCATTTGGAATATCACAAAGGAGAGATGTCACCTCGGTCTTGAGAGCTCTAGCTCGTGCTTGTGTCATCGGTCCTTTTGATACTTGTTGAGGTGATGGTAGGTCCATGGAGATGACCTTGGGATGCTCCGCATCATCTCCCCCTCTTGGGAAAGATCCGACCTCGAATCGAGAGCCTCATCACCATGGTAGGGAGAGAGATCCTTGATGTTGAAGACGTCACTCATGTTGTACTTGTCAAGTGGGAGATCAATCTTGTATGCATTGTTGTTTTAGCGTGCTAGCACCTTGAAGGGTCTGTCAGCTGGAGGTAGAAGCTTGGACTTGTGTTCGTTGGGGAAGCGTTCCTTGCGAAGGTGTAGCCACACGAGATCTCCAACGTCAAATATCATGGGTTGCTTGATGATGTTGAGTTTGGTCGTGAGTCGTTGTACTTGGCGCTCAATGGTGTGCCTTGTATCTTCATGCATCTTCTTGAGGTAGATCACTCATGCATGCGCGTCCATGTTGATGCGCTCTTGTAGTGGTAGAGGGAGAATGTCCAATGGGGACAACGGGTTGAAACCATAAACGACCTCGAAGGGAGACTTTCCCGTAGTTGAATGTGTTGCTCGGTTGTATGCATACTCAGGGTTGGGTAGACACTCCTCCCACTCTTTGATGTTCCTCTTGATCAACACACGTAGTAGAGTGGAGAGCGTTCGGTTCATCACTTCCGTCTGGCCGTCGGTTTGACGATGGTATGCCGAAGAGAACAAGAGCTTGATTCCAAGCTTGGCGCATAGAGTCTTCCAAAAGTAACTCAAGAACTTGACGTCGTGGTAGCATCGTATATCTTGTTGCATGGGATAAAATGAGACATCTTAGAGAATCGGTCTACAACAACAAACACAGAATCTTTGCCATTTCTAGTTCTAGGCAAACCAAGCACAAAATCCATGCTAATATCTTCCCATGGTGATATGGAATTGGAAGGGGCATGTAAAGACCATGGGATTGAGATTTTGACTTAGCTTTGCGACATGTAGAGCAACGGTTGGTGAAGCGTGAGACGTCGCGGAACATCTTGGGCCAAAAGTAATTCTTGGAGAGCGTGGCGAATGTTTTGTCGTGTCCATAGTGTCCCACTAGTCCAACTCCATGAGCCTCTTGCAAAAGTAGCAAACGAAGAGAAGACTCAGGTGTACATAGTTTGTTAGCTCTCATAAGATAATCATCTTTGAGGTAGTATCGTTCCCAAGATGTGTGCATCAAACACTTGGCATAAGGAATAGCAAAAATAGGATCATTCGAATACAAGTCTTTTATGTGCTCAAAACCAATGACATCCAATTCAAGTTGGGTAACAAGCATGCATCTACGGCAAAAGCGCATCGGCTACAACATTTCCCTTACCTTTTATATACTTGATGACATAAGGAAATGACTCGATGAATTCAGTCCACTTAGCATGACACTTGTTTAAATTAGTTTGATCCTTAAGATACTTAAGTGTTTCGTGATCGGTGTGTAGAATGAACTCATGAGGACGTAAGTAATGCACCCAAACATGCAATACTCGAACTAAAGCATATAGCTCTTTGTCATAGATGGGGTAATTGAGCTGCGCTCCAGAGAGTTTTTCAGTAAAGTAAGCTATGAGGCGCTTCTCTTGCATTAACACACCTCCTATGCCATAACCGCTAGCATCGCAATGTATCTCAAAAGGTTTATCAAAGTTCGGTAATGCAAGTAAAGGAGCATGTATAAGGAAATTCTTAAGCTCATTAAATGTGGTGTCTTGGGGTGGTGCCCAAACAAAAGGCGTGTGTTTCTTACTCAAAGCATGCAAAGGTAAAGCAATGGTGCTAAAATCCTTCACAAATCGACGATAATCCGGCTAGGCCAAGAAAACTACGCACTTATTGCAAGTTTGTGGGTTGGGGGCAAGGTTTAATAGCCTTCATCTAAGATTAATCTACATGCACACCCTTAGAAGACACAACAAAACCCAAGAAAACAAGCTTATCAACACCAAAAAGGCATTTGTCCACATTAGCATAAAGGCGCTCTTTCTTAAGGGTTTGCAACCCGGTTCTAAGATGGGTGACATGATCTTTGAGGGATTTGCTAAAGACAAGGATATCGTCAAAGTAGACCACAACAAATATGCCAATGTAGGGGTGAAGAACAAAATGCATGACTCGCATGAAAGTACCAGGTGCTTCAGATAAACCCATTGGCATAACAAGCCATTCATATAGGCCAAATTTGGTCTTCAATGCGGTTTTCAATTCATCACCTTCTTGTATGTGGATTTGGTACTAGCCTCTTTTAAGATCAATCTTAGCGAAAATTGCGGCTCCGCTAAGCTCATATAGCATATCATCTAAGCGTGGAATGGGGTCATTATCGATGAGATGTTGTACTTGCCGTTGGATTTCCTTGGTTTCCTCGGGGTTGGCGTGGCAGGGTGCCTTGTTAGGAAGTGGTGCTCCAGGGATGAGGTTGATGCGGTGTTTGATGCCTCGAAGAGGTGGTAGTCCCGGAGGTAGCTCATCGGGGAAAACGTCTTGGAATTCCTGCAAAAGAGAAGATCACACTAAAGGTAGATTGTGTGAGGTGCTAGTTGTAGGTGCCTCGTGCTTGCACAAAAGGACATAGTGCATAACACTTGATGGGTTCTCACACACTTCTCTTATCTCACTTTTGGTGGCAAATAGAACTAAGTTTTTCTTGTCGCTCATCGTGGAGGCACTCAAATTTGGCTTGTGGCGCTCACTCTCTTTGTGGTGGCTTGCTTTCTCACTATTCTCTACACGATTGGTGGCTTGCTTTTCGGCGATCACTTGACTTGGAGACATAGGTCGTAGCATATACTCCTTTCCCTTCATCTTGAAGCTATAGCGATTGGTTCGCCCGTTGTGGATGACGCCTCAGTCAAATTTCCATGGTCTTCCAAGAAGTAGGTGGCAAACGGAAATCAGAATGACATCATATTCCAACGTGTCTTCATATGCTCCTATCTTGAAGGAAACTTGCACCATATGCTCGACTTGGATAGTGTCAGAGTATCTTAGCCACTGGACCTTGTAGGGGTGCGGGGGATCTTCATCTTGACCAATTGGAGTTTGGAACATAGCTCTTCACTCGCCAAGTTATGGCAACTCCCTCCATCGATGATGACCTTCACGGACCTTCCATTGACGCCGGCCTTGGTGTGGAAGATATGGCATCTTTCGTATTTGTCCTGTTGATGTTGAAGAGTCAAAACCTTGGAGACAACAAGAGCGGGGCTCAAATCTTCATCACAAAAGACTTGATCATCTTTGTCTTTGTTCACGCGTCGGTGCATGGCGACTTGCTCAATGGCTTCCATTTACTCTTCACTCATGGAGTCGTATGTGCCATCGTCGTTGAGTATCATGGTGTGCTTGTTGGTGCACTCAAAATACTTGTGGCCTCAGCCGCCGCATGTGAAGAATTTGATGGAACTTATCTTGATGGTCTCATTCGATGGAGTTGTGGATGATGAAGCCCTCGGCTTGAAGTTGCTTGTGGTAGGAAGGCAACTTGAAGTTGTTGAAGTCTTCTTGTAATTTGACTTGTCATCGTTGCTTGGTGAAGCTTTTGTCGAGGTAGGAGTCATTGTAGTCATTGAAGCTTGCTTGTAGGAGGAGCCGTAGGTCTTGGAAGCGAACTTGGCATACTTGAAGTCACCTTGCACTTGACGTTCCGCCTTGGTAGCTTGATGCACTAGCTCGATGAGGTTGGAGTATGGTTGGAAGTCGGTGATCTTCTTGATAGGATGGTTGACTCCATTCAAGAAACGGGCCATAGTTTGCTCATCACCTTCCATGACATTGGCTCTTATCATGGCAATCTCCATTTCCTTGTAATACTCTTCAACGGTCTTTGTTCCTTGCTTGAGGAGTTTGAGCTTCTTGAAGATGTCGTGGTTGTAGTAGGTTGGGACAAAGCATGCTCGCATGACATCCTTCATTTGATCCCATGTTGTGATGGGTGGCTTGCCTCTTGCCTCTCGGCGCTCAAGGACTTGTTCCCAACAAATGAGTACATAGTCTTGGAATTCAAGGGATGCCATGGCGATCTTCTTCTCTTCCTCATAGTTGTGCAAATGAAAGATCTTGTCGACCTTCAATGCCCATGATAGGTATTCTTCAGGATCATTCCTTCCGGTGAACTTGGGCATGGTGAACTTGAGCTTGTTGTAGTGTTGCTCTTCATTGTGTTGGGGTCGAGGGTGATGATGACGCCCTTAACATGGAGGATTGTCAACCTCATGTTGCTCTTGGAGTGGAGGATTGTCAATCTCATGTTTCTCTTGTGATAGAGGCGAAGGTGTCCCGATGTTTCGATGAGATAGCTATCATTTTTTGTGGGAGTCAACTTTGACGATCCGACTACGAACGTGCGAAGACGTCACAACTTAGAAATCGCTAAACCAACTTCCGAGGGGTTATTGACCATGCCGGAGCACGATCAACCTAACCACGAGGGTCTATTTCCTACAAGCAAACAAATATCAATCAAGAAACTAAGATTGCAATCTGGATATTGTGAATATAAGATGAAAGATTTATCGATCAAGATGGGGTTCTGTGACGTCTTGGTATGGTCATTTAACACAAACGAAGTACGTGAAGTTGCAGTTATGGCGAACTTTTAATCTAAACAAAACCCTAAGTCTAAACGACGCCCTAAGGGTTGTACATATGGAGGAAGAGGGGGAATTTCGTGGCCCTTGGGGAAGGGGTCCGAAACCAACATTATCTCTTGTTTCCCCACACATACAGACTCTAAAAGTAGCCTATACTCTAGTATTTCGAAATTACATGGGCCTGGCCCAATAATAAGGCGACGCGACACCTATAATAGCCTCTGTATGAAATATAGGAAGTGACATCTTGTATATTTCGTCCAAGCCTTCATACACTCATTATGGTGGCTTGAAAGTCCTGATCATCACTTGAAACTCCATTCTTGTTTCCCTTGTGCATGCCATCATCTCCATGCTTGATCTTGCTCAAGTGATCATTCCTCTTATCCATGCTAGGCCCTTCATTTGTAAGCAAAACAAACGTATTCAATTTAGGCAGAATCATATTCTCATGAACATTAGAATCAATACCAAGAAACGAAAGTACCTAATAATTTAATTGGCATGCGCGAGCTCTAGTAATTGGTCCAGTATATGTAGCAGTAGGGGTTGTGGGTGTAACAGTGGTATTGATGTCCTCATCATCCTCCCCTTCTTGAAATGAAGTCGTCCTCGACGGAAGCTCATCTTCCTCACCCAAATAAGGCTTCAAATCTGCAATGTTAAAAGTAGGACTAACCCCGAAATCTACAGGCAACTCAAGTTTATATGCATTATCATTTATTTTCACTAACACCTTAAAAGGACCGTCAGCACGTGGCATTAGCTTTGATATGCACAAATTAGGAAATCTATCCTTACGCAAATGTAACCAAAATAGATCTCCAGGTGCAAACACAACATGTTTTCTACCCTTGAAAGTGCAACTAATCCTCGGGTGGTTTTGGTAATTCATAACAACGTATAGCTCATTGGACTAATACTCTTTCAAGATCAATATTTCAGAAAGTTCAATGATTGGTATGGCATGGACTAGAGATGTGGACCCCTCAAAATACTAAGGACTCATATTGGCAAAAGCTCAAGGTTCTACATTTTCATTTTAGTGATCCTAGATCACATTTTGAGTCTACAGGAAAGCCAATACTATTAAAAGGGGATGAGATGTTGCTTACACTACAAAAAAATACACTTTCGTGATGATACGTGTTTGTCGCAGTAGGTCGCGTTTTTTGTCATGCATGTACATCCATGAAAAATTTATGACAGAATCAAGATAGTCATACTTGTGCTGTCATAGAAGTGTTCCATGACATTACCAAAATTATCATCACGGAAGTGTCCACTTCCATGACGATAAATCGCGCATCACAGAAGTGCTTTCGTCAAGGGTGACCGACACGTGGCATCCACCATAACGGAACACCGTTAAGCTATCAGGTCGGGTTTTGGATCAGATAACCCGTTAACATCCCCGACCAATGAGGATTTTCCACGTGTAAAATCATCATTGGCTGGAGGAAACA
The DNA here is from genome assembly GCF_002162155.2 of Triticum dicoccoides. Taxonomy (NCBI): domain Eukaryota; kingdom Viridiplantae; phylum Streptophyta; class Magnoliopsida; order Poales; family Poaceae; genus Triticum; species Triticum dicoccoides. The sequence goes on along the minus strand of NC_041385.1, from coordinate 386,618,391 downwards.
CGTGTCGGCTCACCGTTGGGATAGATGTCATCCACTCATTGGACAGAAGGCGCCTATGATACGTCGACACGTGGCACGACCCAACAGAGGCCCATTCCTGTGAAAAGGCCGGCCCGTTTGACTTGGTCAAAAGGTGGCGGGCCGGCCCATGGAAAGCCTGTTAACGGCCTGTTCACATATAGCCCATTTACAACCCGCTAACCCAAGGCCCGTTACGCCCTATCCGAATTAGGCCCAGTAGCGTCATCTGGGCCATCCAATATGATTCCAGCCCGTTTTCACTTCTGGCCCATGTATGGCCCATGATGTCTTTCGGCCCATATGAGGCCCTATGTAACTCTTGGCCTCTTAACGGCCCGTGGTGAAACTGGCCCGCAATGAACAGTGTATTACTTTACACCCACTAACAGCCAATGGTGAAACTGGCCCGTAGTGAACAGTATATCACTTTATACCCATTAAGGGCCCGCTATTCAGTTGGGCCGTTTCCAGCAAATGTTATCTTTCGGCCTTCTCAGAGCCCATTTATTCTTGGGCTCATTTCCAGCATTCGTTTACTTACGGCCCGTTACTGTCATTTTCTGCTTGTGGGCCAAATTCAGCCCGTGGTTACATCGGCCCGTTTGTGGTCCATTAATACGTTGGGCCGTTTTCATAGCGTCATCAAATACGGCCTATTAACGATGGCCCGTTATGGTCATACGGCCCGTATAAGGCCCATTGATGATACGGCCCGTAGGAGGCCCATTGTTTCTACGACCGGTAGAAGGCCCATTGTTTCTACGACCCGTAGAAGGCCCATTGTTTCTACGACCCATAGAAGGCCTACTGTTTCTACGGCCCATAGAAGGCCCACTGTTTCCACGGCCTGTAGGAGGCCCGGTGTCACTACAGTAAATATTAGCCCATGGTTATTGTGGCCTAGTTTTAAAAAGAACTACACTGACTACAAGTAAAAAAATAAAGAAGACAACAAGGAAATAAATAAGCAAGCAACTTATGCTAGGCTATCACGGCTGTTACACATATTACATCCACTGGGCATCAAAGTTCGCCACCAGTGCAAATATAGGGAACAAAGCAGCATATCATATACACTGGTTGTCAAAGTTGGCGACCAACGCGAATAAACGCCGCAGCAAAACAAATCTAGAACTGAAACCACTTCAGAAGATAACAAGAAACAATATCCTGGGTACCCATAATGCTGGCAAGGTGCTTAGCAAGCTTATTAACTTTCTCTTGTTTGGCGCTTAAATCCTCCAGCGCTTGCTGGTGCACCAGAAAATATGCTTCTGAATTCTGCAGGGACTTCCTCAGTCCTTCAGCTTCCTGTCGCAGCACATCTGATCGATGTCTTTCAACTTGAAGTTGAGACTCAAGAAGACGAACTGATTCAGGCAGCGAGTTCGAAGAGCTTGTGCCAGTAGTAGTGCCCAGTAACTCGAACACTACATCAAGACAGGACTTTTGGGTTCCCTCACTGTCGTCAAGATAGTTTTTATCAGCTTTCTTGGAGACCAACAAGGATGTCTCACTATCTTGAACCTTATCTGCATTACTTCCTTTACCATTGGATAACACGGTACTGTTCTCCAATATTCTGTCCGCATTCTAAAAGAGAAACAAGCAGGCACATCACATGTTTACCATGTTGTATATGAAACTCATTTTTGTAAATGAGTTCAGTAGAAAAGTGGACAGGATAATAGCATGAAACAAACATATATCCATCTGCCATGGTCACTTTATGGTTTACATCATTCTAGTTTCTGTTGCCAAATCAAGATAGAGACACAGTTCAAATAATATTTGTTCAAGACAAAGAAGAATAGACAGAATATAAGTGTAGGTAACTATAGAGAAATAACAACACTTGTAATGTGCATGACATGAGAACATAACTGTTTATTCAATTGAAACTGAAATCAACATAGAGCAGGTTACAAGAACAAACCAGTTAAAGAAACAGGTTTAAAACATACCTGTTGCGCCATTGGAGTTTCAATTCCATCCTTCAAATTTGAAAATAGTTGGTATGAGTAAATACAGTAATGCAAGAGCAAAGGAGTATGAACCATAGCTACAGAACCTGGCCTGAGAACAAATCTTCTTCTCCTTTAAGCGTTCAGTTGGGATTTGGAGTGGTGGTCCTCGTGCTTTGGGCACTGCAGTTCCCTTACTATCCGCTCGTGTTTGGGTGCTCTGTGGTGGACACGGTGCTCTGTCAACTGGAACTGGGTTACTATCTGCCGGGGTTGGGGTTAGAAGGGGTGTAGCTGGTTCTCTGTCCAACTGGGTAGGGGTACAATCTGCGAGAGTCTGGGTTATGTGTGGTGGATCTGGTCCTTGGGCAAGTACAACCATGGTTCTATCTGCATCAACTGGTAGCACTATCTTTTTTGAAGACCGTGTTGTTACTCCCTTAGATACTGCCATCACACTCTCCAATTCAAATGGCTGATAAACAAGAAAAGTAATTGAAAGTATAGACATTTTATGATGGACAGGTGCAATGGATAGTGGGGAATAAAAGAGGGCATGAAATGATTCATATTTATGTTTTCTAACCAAACAGGATAGCATGACACAATTTCACATATATGATGGATAACTAAACAGGATAGCATGACACAATTTCACATTATGATGGCTAACTAAAAAAGATGGAAAGACATAGTTCAAAATATGAGACTATGTAAACAGGGTGACATGACATAACTATATAATGTGTTTATTAAATAGGTTGGCATGCCATAATTCACATACATTCATGGATATAATGCCATAATTCTAAATATGATGACTGTAAACACTAAACAGGATGAGATGATATAACTATGTGATTTCTTTATTAAATGGGTTGCCATGCCATAATTCAGATAGATGATGTGTATGTACTATGTAAACATGATCGCATGATATAATTCAAATATATGATTTATATAGTAAGCAAGTAAGCAGATGGCAATCTATATAGGATGTAAAAACTAAGCAATGCAAGACAAAATGCATGACATGGGTAATATAACCCTGCCAAGTTTGAGCATAGACCTCAAGGGGGAAATAGGACTGGTCATCAGTCTTTGAATCCTCCTCTGAGGAGCTCTCTGTAGCCAGCAAGATGTCTGCTTCAGCAGGTAGCATTGTCTGCTATGAATACCTTGTTTTCACTCCAGATACTTCCATCACCGCTTCAAATGGCTGATGCACAGGAAGAGTAGTTGAATATACAAACGTTGTCGACAAATGGAACATGTAATACAAAAAAATGATAGCATGATATAATTCACATACATGATGATTGGCTAAACAGTATGGCATTGCATAATTCACATATATAATGCCTTTGCAACAAGATAGTATTGTATAATTTACATATATAATGTCTTGCAACAAGATGGCAATGCATAATTCACATATATGGTAATTAGACACTGAACAGGTGGCATTCACACAAAGCATGTCTAAACTAATCAAATGGCATAGCAACGTGAGACACCATACGCACGATATGAGCAACATAACCCTGCCAAGTTAGAGCATACACCTCGGGGCGGGGGGAATAGGACTGGACATTTGTCTTTGAATCCTCCTTTGAGGAGCTATCCGTAAGCAGCGAGATATGCGCTTCGTCAGATAGCATAGTCTGCTCAGAAGACCTTGTTTTCACTCCAGAATTTGCCATCACCGTGTCAAATGGTTGATGCACACGAAGAGCAGTTGAATGTACTAACATTGTTGACGAATGTAATATGTAACAAAAAAAAAGGATGTCCTGATATAATTTACATATAAGATGACTGGCTAAGCAGGATGGCATTGCAAAATTCACATATATGATGCCTAGCTAAACAAGGTGGCGTTGCATAATTCACATAAATGATGAATAAAGTAAACAGATGGCATTCGCACAAAGGATGTCTAAACTAAGCAGATGACATATTTGATGCATAAAGTAAGCAATGCAAGACACCATATGCATGATATAACCAACATCAGCATGCCAAGTTAGAGCGAAGACCTCAGGGGGTAAATAGGAGTTATCTTCTCCTTCTGAATCCCCCTCAGAATAGATATCTTCCTCTCGATTACAATCCGAAATGCATGGAGGGGGATGCCTTTGCGCCTACCATGGAGCGACGTCTGCATGAAATTATATTGCCACGCAAGGCTCGTCTCTTTTGCTCTACATGTTCAGTTCCATTGTTTACAATAACTATCATGCATAGGAATAAACATGGTGAGATTATGTAAGGAGTGCATGCAGAAATCCAGAGTGATGGAAGCAACCTATGGATAGACCCAAAACCAATAATAGCAGGCAGATAATGGCTTTAGTTAATAAATACAGATAATGTCTTCTTTACTGTTTGTTTCCCACCCAACATGAAACTCATAGTAGACACCGGAGATTAACCAGATAGTAGATAGATACTATTGATAGCGGGCCCGATATGTACCCCACAACCATTTAAAAACTCAAGTTTGACCATTAGTTTGGAGCTGACTCAGAGTCTAATCGGTGAACAGGACGATAAAGTAGCATGGAATATTAAGCGATGCATAACGTAAGCAGACACGAAAGAGTGCGACATCTCTTGCGGACCCGTGTAGTCCTCGAGGTCATCTGCTCGGTTGATGATGGTAATGCAGTTTTCATGGCTGCCAGCGGCGGGGAAGAAGATCTGAGGCGGTGAAAGACAGTCTGGAGGCCGGATCCCTGCTGTGCTGGACCCTTCTGTCGTTGGAGCAGCTGAGCTGGGGTGGACGACGGCGCAGCAGGAGCGGGACAAACCACGCAAGGTTTTCTTTGACAACTATCTGTAAGAGAAGTAATTCTGTAAGGGCTCGTTTGAATTGGAGGATTCCAACAATGCAGGGATAGGAAATAGTCAGGAATAGGATAGGAATGCACATGCAAAACAAAGAATTTAAAAACACAGGATTTCTACCAATCTGGGTGTTTGATTCACAACAATTGGAAGATCACAGGATGCAAAGAAGCATGGTGAGATTAAGTCAAACGACAAGAAAATGTACGGTTATAATGCTATTATGCTACTATCTCTTAGTCTTGTGCTTCATGTATAGGAATTTGAAAAGGAGGACAAGTGAAAATTAAAATTCCTACGTTTTTTCTTTCAAGGAGACACTAAAGGAACAAATCCGTGTGCTCAGTGGACAATATATATAACATGTAGAGTAAAAAAGAGATGCAACAAGTGTACAACCTCTTTGGCGAAGCCATGTCGATCTCAGCGTGATTGGGTTGGCCGGTGAAGATGCTCCGGCTGACTTTGGTGTCGGAGGAGGGGAAGAAGATCTTAGGTGTCTAGAGATGGAGCCCGAGGTACTGCTCTGCTGTGATGGAGGGTATTGTCGTTGGAGTAGCTCCGGTGAGTTGTACGGCGCCGAGGCTGAAGCAGGACAAGAGAGACAACGAACAACGTTAACCTGAGTGGAATTCTAATAGCATCTCCAATACATGATGAGGAAGAACACGAAGAAGGATAGGTTCTAAGGAAGCTCAAGCCTAAGATACCAGATCACAATGATGCCCATCCTGTGGCTGAGGACATGAACATCAAAAAGGACTCAGGATTGAGGCTATGGAGGATGGCAGATCCATATGCCACAAGGAGAAGAACTGATGTTGATTACAGGTTCCATACAAAGGAACAGCACGACTTCTATGAGACAATCTTATTGGACAAGACGCCCATAGTTTGTGACATGAGGTGGGTCGACTGGACCTACATGAAGGAGAATGAAGAGCACTATCCTGGAGTGCAAGACAGCTTTGTTGCTTGTGGAGTTGCAGATTTTGTTGGGCAAAAGCTCACAAACTGGAATGATGAACTTATCATGCAATTCTACTCCACAGCACATTTTTACCCAAATGGAAGAATTGTTTGGATGTCTGAAGGTACAAGGTACCAATCCATTGTTGAAGAATGGGCAAAACTGATAAATGCACCAAAGGAAAATGATGATGATCTGGATGTATATGCCAAGAAGAAAATGGGACACAATACCATGGCACACATGTACAAGGGGATCCCAGACAAAGCCCTAGAGACTTTCTCTTTTGGATCAGTCCATTTTCTGTTGTCAGGGCTGCCTACTATCAATTGGATTCTGAGGCACACTCTGTTGCCCAAGTCTGGTGACCACAACATGATCAGAGGGCATGCCATCAATATGTTGCATTTAATTGATGTGCCACAGAAATTCAAAGTCATGTGCCTTATAGTTGAAACCATTAACAGGACTGCAGCAGATCATAAGAGGAGTTGTGGATATGCCCCTCAGATTCAGGAATTGATCAACTTAAAGATGGGAACTGGCAAAAATCTATTGGATAGGGAACATTTTCCACTCTATCTAGACTTTGAAGACAATGAGGTTGTCATGAATGAGGATGATCCATCATCAGTTCAAGCTCAAGAGAAGAGGGAGAAGGCAAGGAAGGAGAAGGCTGCCAAGATGCCAACTCAAGAGGAGGCATCTGAGTATTTCTTGAAAAACAAGCAGGAGCATCTTGGTTACTTGATAGCATCATCTCTGAGGATTGAGAAGGGGTTGGCCACCTTAACTCAGAATCAGGAGAGCTTGGAAAGAATCATGGAACAAAAATTCTATGATCTAGATGTCAAAGTAACTGAGATTCAGTCAGTTGTGGAGCAACTGCAGGATGACGTGCAGGAGAGGAAAGGCAAGACAACCACAAATGTCTTTGCCAGAGTGCCTAGAGTTCAGGGGCCAGCTGCTGTGGCAGTGCCAGACACTAGAGCAACATCTTCAGCACCAGCTACTGCCCCCTCAGCCCCAGTGCAACCCGCTTCAGCATCAACTCCAGCACCCTCTACATCAACTGAAGCCTTCGTCCTTGGAGTTATCCGGAAACCACCAACTGAAGATCAAGCCTGAGAGTCGATCTAGCACTATGCATTTTCTATGAACTTTTTGGTAACTTGTTGCCAAAGGGGGAGAAAAATGTATAGATCATAGGCTTCGAGAGAGAGAGTGTTGCTTTTGCTCTCTCTTGCTTTGTTGGTTTAAACTTGTTTGTTTTTTGATTGGTTGAGATACTATGCTTGTGAGACATTGATGATCATGTGTTTGAACATAAGCTACACTTATGCATGTTTGATGATATTATCCTATCTATCTTATGTGATCATTCACTTTGCTTGGTGATGAGTCCATGTATTCAATACTTATCATTTTGATCGCTCCACCAAGATGTATGTGACATGGAAGAGTAACCCATGAGCCTAATTCCTTGTGCATTTTAAGTGCAAAGCAAATTTTAAACTATGCACAAATTTAGGGGGAGCTCTTGCTTATCACTTACTTCTCAAAACGACGATGTTTTTATTCTTATTATCTTTTGTCGAAGCTTTGATCTATATGTTGTCATCAATTACCAAAAAGGGGGAGATTGAAAGTGCAACTATCCCTAGGTGGTTTTGGTAATTCATAACAACATATAGCTCATTGAGCTAATGCTATTCCAAGACCATTATTTCAGGAAAGCTCAATGAATGGCATGGCATGGATGATGAAAGTGGATCCCTCAAAATACTAAGGACAAAGGATTGGCTCAAGCTCAAAGGCTCAAGACTCTTCATTTTATATTTTAGTGATCCAAGATCACATTGAGTCTATAGGAAAAGCCAATACTATCAAGGAGGGATGATGTGTTGCTTAATGAGCCTCTTGCTTCATGTGTTTTGTGATATGCTCCAAAACCCTCAGCTACTTTCCCACATCCACAAATGACCTAAACCCAAAGCCGAAATCGGTCACACCGATTCTTCCAATCCGGCGCCACTGATTCCAAAAGTCATAGCCACTGCCACAAACCCTAAGCAAATCGGTCCTACCGATAGGGATCTGGGTCTCACCGAGATGGGATTGTAATCTCTCTGTTTCCTTCATAACATTTCGGTCTAACCGAAGTGAGCGATCGGTCCCACCGAGATTGCAATGTAAACTCTCTGTTTCCCTTTTGTAACATTTCGGTCTCACCGAAAAGAGCAAATCGGTCCCACCGAGTTTACCTGACCAACTCTCTGGAAAGCTTGTTATGAAAATCGGTCTTACCGAGTTTGTGTAATTGGTCTTACCGAGATTACATTATGCCCTAACCCTAACTGAATCGGTCTCACCGAGTTGCATGTCAGTCCCACCGAAAATCACTAACGGTCACTAGGTTTACTAAATTGGTCCGACCGAGTCTGTTGAATCGGTCCCACCGAGTTTGGTAAATTGTGTGTAACGGTTAGATTTTGTGTGGAGGCTGTATATACCCCTCCACCTCCTCTTGTGGAGAGAGCCATCAGACTAAACCTACACTTCCAACTTACGATTTCTGATAGAGAACCACCTACTCATGTGTTGAGGCCAAGATATTCCATTCCTAGCATATGAATCTTGATCTCTAGCCTTCCCTAAGTTGCTTTCCACTCAAATCCTCTTTCCACCAGATCCAAATCCTATGAGAGAGAGAGAGTTGAGTATTGGGGAGACTATCATTTGAAGCACAAGAGCAAGGAGTTCATCATCAACGCACCATTTGTTACTTCTTGGAGAGTGGTGTCTCCTAGATTGGCTAGGTGTCACTTGGGAGCCTTCGACAAGATTGTGGAGTTGAACCGAGGAGTTTGTAAGGGCAAGGAGATCGCCTACTTCGTGAAGATCTACCGCTAGTGAGGCAAGTCCTTCGCGGGCGATGGCCATGGTGGGATAGACAAGGTTGCATCTTCGTGGACCCTTCTTGGGTGGAGCCCTCAGTGGACTCGCGCAACCGTTACCCTTCGTGGGTTGAAGTCTCCATCAACGTGGATGTACGATAGCACCACCTATCGGAACCACGCCAAAAACATCCATGTCTCCAATTGCGTTTGAATCCTCCAAACCCTTCCCTTTACTTTCTTGCAAGTTTCATGCTTTAATTTCCGCTGCCTATATACTCTTTGCATGCTTGCTTGAATTGTGTGATGATTGCTTAACTTGTCCTAAGATAGCTAAAATCTGCCAAACTCTAAAATTGGGAAAAGGTTAAGTTTTTAATTGGTCAAGTAGTCTAATCACCCCCTCTAGACTTACTTCAAGGTCCTAGAAGTGGTATCAGAGCTTTGGTCTCCATTTGCTTTGATTTCCATAGCTTTTGGTGGTCATAGCCTTGGTTTCACAACCTAGGAGAGTATGGCGTCTAGCGAGGGAAATTATCACCGTAGAAGTCCTTACTTTGATGGTACAAATTTTGCTAGTTGGAAGCATAAGATGAAAATGCATATTCTCGGACATAACCCCGTCGTTTGGGCAATTATTTGTATTGGCATGCAAGGTATATTATTTGATGGGAGAGAACCGAACCGTGAAGCGAATGCGGAAGAATTGAAGATGCTGCAATACAACGCTCAAGCTTGTGATATCATCTTCAACGGATTGTGCCCCGAAGAATTCAACAAAATCAGCCGTCTTGAGAATGCAAAGAAAATTTGGGATACTTTGATTGATATGCACGAAGGTACCGAATACGTCAAGGAATCCAAGTTGGATGTGCTCCAAAGTCAGCTTGACAAGATCAAAATGAAGGATGGCGAAGGTGTCGCTGAAATGTACTCTAGGCTTGCACTTATCACAAATGAGATTGCCGGCTTAGGGAGTGAAGAGATGACCGACAGATTCATCATCAAGAAGATCCTAAGAGCATTGGATGGAAAGTATGATACCGTGTGCACATTGATCCAAATGATGCCAAACTACAAAAATCTCAAGCCAAGGGAAGTCATTGGAAGAATTGTTGCTCATGAGATGTCACTCAAGGATAAGGAGGAACTTCACAACAAGTCAAGTGGTGCTTACAAAGCCTCAAGTGAAGCCCCCACATCATCAAGTGAAAAACAAACCTTCAATGAAGAATTGAGCTTAATGGTGAAGAACTTCAACAAATTCTACAAGAGTAGAAGCAAAGAAAGAAGCTCCAAGTCAAGGTCTTATCATGACAAAAGATCTTCCAGTCGAGAGCGCAATTGCTACAATTTTGGGAGGCCTGAACACTACTCCAATGAGTGTACGGCACCCTACAAAAGAAGAGAAGATTCTCCAAAAAGAAGAAGCAAAAGAGAAGAATCACCACCAAGAGAGAGGAGGAGTAGAGATGATCGTTATGAACGAAGACCCTCACGGAGAAGCAAGGATTTGGAAAGGAAGGACAACCCATCAAGGAGCTACACAAAACAAAGACATCAAGCTCATGTTGGTGAATGGATTTCCGGCTCCGACTCCGACAATCACTCCGAGAGAAGCTATCACTCCGACTCCGAACACACTCAAGATGAAGGTGTTGCCGGTCTAGCACTTGTGTCAACCAACTCCTACGACATATTTGATTCACCAAATGAAGGAATTGGAAGATGCTTCATGGCCAAAGGTCCAAAGGTAACACATCCTGAGTATGTTGATTTCAATAGTGATGAAAATGACTTGCTTGTGGATGATGATTTACTTGTTGACAACTCTAGTGATGAATACTATGATGAAACGTCAATTAATCATGCTAATCAAACGAACGACAATGATAAGGAGAAAATTGAGCTTCTAACTAAAGAACTAAACACTCTAAAGTTGGCTCATGAAACTATCTTCGAAGATCATCGAGAACTTTTAAGGGCTCATGAGAAGTTACGCTTTGAAAAGCTCAATCTTGAGCAAGAGCATGAGTTCTTAAAGGCAATCAATGATGATCTCCGTAAGAAAAGTTCTTCTTACATTGCCAAGCATTCACTCTTATCTACTTACATGCCTCAAGTCAAGTCTGGTAACAAGTACAAGAAAGATACTTCCTCTAGTAGTAACAATAATAATGTTAAATCCAATATTGTTGCTTCTAGTAGTTCTCTTGATTCCACTAATGATTCTATTAGCCAAGTTACACTTGAGCAAGAAAATAGCTTATTGAAGGGAATTATAGAGAAAGGTCTCTACAAGAGCCTTGCCGGGAGTAAGCAATTCGAGGAATTGTACGCAAGCAAGGAAGACACCGGAAGAATCAAGGTGTTGGTTTTGAACGAAAGTTCAATGCCAATGGAGTTGAGTGGGAAGAAGATCAATACCCCAAGACGAAGTTTGTTCCTCAAAAAGAGAAGTATGATCCTACTTCCTTCAAGGTAACACAAGCTCAAGATGATCTTCCTCCACAAGACCACAAGAACAAAGGCAAGGATAAGCTTCAAGAAGAGATTGATGCATTTGAAGAAGCACCTAAGGTCTCGGTCAAGTGGATTCCCAAGACTACGTCAAGTTCTACTTCATCAAGTACAACTACAACTCCAAGGATTCCCATCAAGATGATGTGGATCCCGAAGAAGAAGAACTAGAGAGTTCTTAGGGTGACTCCACCAACATTCTTCACTCATATCTTTATGGCAAGGACAAGTGCAATCAACTTCCACATCTTGCACTAGTTCAAGGAGTCACAAACCCTCATGTTGGTAAGGCAAGGGACAAGGTAACCTAATGGTTTCATGGACATCATCTTGTGTGTGCATCACTCTATGTCTATGGATATTCTTGTTTGTTCCTTGTGAGACTAACCCATGTAGGTAAGTTGAAAGTGCAACTCACTCCAAAGGATTGCTCCAAATGATCTACTTCAACATTGAGCATCCACATCTTCAACACCTACATGAAGTCATCATCGACAAAACCCAAGGTTAGTTCATCCCTCTAAAGGGGGGATCTCACATCTAGGGGGAGCTTAACTCAAAAATTGAGTCAAAGCAACTCTAATGGTGTGAACACATCAATGCATTATGTAAAAGTGGTAACCCCACTTGAGCTTAAACGATGAGTATGACCTATGATCAAATGTTCTCATTTGACTCCTAAGTCAATATACTCATACATAGATGACCTAGTCATCGCCAATTGTTTGATAGATGCTAGAATTGGTTGTGCATGCTTTGCAACATATTTCATTTGCCATTTTATTGTGTGAGCATGTTGGTGCATATTTTACTCATTCAAGGACATCCACTTGTTGTTTTGATTGTTTGGATCATTCTTCTTTTGGCCAAGTGGATGGACAAGAATGCCTAAGAACCCTCTCTAGCTATCTATGCTTTTCTCGTCTCAAACTCTATTCATGCTACATCACAAAATTTGATCAAGTCAGATTCGAACCACTCTGTGTGAGGAGCACTCGGAGTCCCCGATTCTTCATAGACTTAAACTTCCAAAACCTCTTTGTGATTCTCGGTCTGACCGATTCTTCCATTTCGGTCTTATCGAGATCATTAAGTTGATCTGAGTTTTCAATCTCGGTGCAACCGATTTGAACTCTTTGGTCACACCGAGTTGCTGTAACTGAACATAGTTATGCATCTTGGTGCCACCGAGTTGTTCCACTCGGTCACACCGACAGGGTCGGGCTATATATAGACACGGGCAAAATTTTGGAAATTTCTCCGAACCTCTTCGCCCGCGCAATAGCTCGCTCTGCCATCGAAGGTCTCCGGATCGTCTCCTCGTCGCCAGCCGCCTCCTGTCGCTGGTCTCCGCCGCCGTCAACAGAATTCAACCCCACCGTTGCCGTCGTAGCGAGTTCATCGCCGCACTAGGGTATGGACTCGATCTTTGTGCTATCCACATCTGATTCCTAGCACATTGTACTCTTATTGATTCTTGCCACGATTGAAACAATCCTATCCAGCCAAAGTAGTCCGTAGAATAGATTAGATTCAAATTTTTAGGGTTAGGTTTTCGCCGAAACCATCTCGGACCCACCGAGTTGAAAAACTCGGTCTCACCGATTTGGCATATGCCATTGCACTAGTGACTCTCGGTCTGACCAAGAATTACTAATCGGTGCGACCGATTTTAGGATTCTGTGAAACCCTAGCAGTCTCGGTGCCACCGAACTGTGACTCGGTCCAACCGAGTTCATCAGTTTAGGTTCCAAAAACTACTTCGGTATCACCGAGTTTGAAAATCGGTTGATCTGAAATGCTTTCTGTGGAAAACTAAAACTGATTTTTTTGAATCATTCTTTTGAAAAATCTCTGCATTTTGTGATGCTCATCCACTCTATCTCATCTATAACTCTTCACAGGGTCAGCAGTCAGCTTTTGCATCATGTCAGACTAGAGTGATAGTCAGAACAGGTCAGCAGAGCAGATTCACTTGAGTGAGGGCACTAGTACCTCCAGCACTTCAGATGAAGGGAGCAGAAGCACTCCTAGAAACCTGCCTAAGGCTGCTACCAGGCAAAGGAGAAAGAGAACCTCAGACTCAGAAGATGAGGACTACAGAGTTGAGGAAGATGAGGCTACTTCCAAGAAAGTGGTGCTCAAGAAGGAATATGGCTCAGCAAAGGATATAAAGCCAGGCATGAAGATTAAAAGGCCAGCAGGAAGACAACCAATGTCCAAGGCCAGAGCATCAACTCAAATGCCTGAAAATCCTGATCCCAAAGAGCCAGCTGCTGAAGGAAAGCAGAGGAAGGAAAGGGTCAAGAAGACCATGGCCAGAGTTGTTGGGCAACCTTCCATGATGGAAGAGGAAGAGCTTACTGCACTAGCACCAAAGGCACCAAATCTTATGGGTGATGCTATTAAATATGGGGCTGCAACATCTAAGCCCAAGGAAGCACCCAAAGCTTCCCCCAAGGCCAAGTCTTCACCAAAGAGGAATACCAGGAGTATTCCAGCTGCTGAGAAGAATAAGGCCCCAATGCCTGAGGTTGCTGAGGAAGAAGATGAAGAAGGACAGGTTCTAAGGAAGCTCAAGCCTAAGATACCAGATCACAATGATGCCCATCCTGTGGCTGAGGACATGAACATCAGAAAGTACTCGGGATTGAGGCTATGGAGGATGGCAAATCCATATGCCACAAGGAGAAGAACTGTTGTTGATTACAGGTTCCATACAAAGGAACAACATGACTTCTATGAGACAATCTTATTGGACAAGAAGCCCATAGTTTGTGATATGAGGTGGGTCGACTGGACCTACATGAAGGAGAATGAAGAGCACTATCCTGGAGTGCAAGACAGCTTTGTTGCTTGTGGAGTTGCAGATTTTGTTGGGCAAAAGCTCACAAACTGGAATGATGAACTTATCATGCAATTCTACTCCACAACACATTTTTACCCAGATGGAAGAATTGTTTGGATGTCTGAAGGTACAAGGTACCAATCCACTGTTGAAGAATGGGCAAAACTGATAAATGCCCCAAAGGAAAATGATGATGATCTAGATGTATATGCCAAGAAGAAAATGGGACACAATGCCATGGCACACATGTACAAGGAGATCCCAGACAAAGCCCTAGAGACTTTCTCTTTTGGATCAGTCCATTTTCTATTGTCAGGGCTGCCTACTATCAATTGGATTCTGAGGCACACTCTGTTGCCCAAGTCTGGTGACCACAACATGATCAGAGGGCATGCCATCAATATGTTGCATTTAATTGATGTGCCACAGAAATTCAAAGTCATGAGCCTTATAGTTGAAACCATTAAGAGGACTGCAGCAGACCATAAGAGGAGTTGTGGATATGCCCCTCAGATTCAGGAATTGATCAACTCAAAGATTGGAACTGGCAAATATCTATTGGATAGGGAACATTTTCCATTCTATCCAGACTTTGAAGACAATGAGGTTGTCATGAGTGAGGATGATCCATCATCAGTTCAAGCTCAAGAGAAGAGGGAGAAGGCAAGGAAGGAGAAGGCTGCCAAGATGCCAACTCAAGAGGAGGCATCTGAGTATTTCTTGAAAAACAAGCAGGAGCAGCTTGGTTACTTGATAGCATCATCTCTGAGTATTGAGAAGGGGTTGGCCACCTTAACTCGGAATCAGGAGAGCTTGGGAAGAATCATGGAACAAAAATTCTATGATCTAGATGTCAAAGTAACTGAGATTCAGTCAGTTTGGAGCAACTGCAGGATGACATGCAGGAGAGGAAAGGCAAGACAACCAAAAATGTCTTTGCCAGAGTGCCTAGAGCTCAGAGGTCAGCTGTTGTGCCAGTGCCAGACACTAGAGCAACATCTTCAGCACCAGCTACTGCCCCTTCAGCCCTAGTGCAACCAGCTTCAGCATCAACTCCAGCACCCTCTACATCAACTGAAGCCTTCGTCCTTGGAGTTATCCGGAAACCACCAACTGAAGATCAAGCCTGAGAGTCGATCTAGCACTATGCATTTTCTATGAACTTTTTGGTAACTTGTTGCCAAAGGGGGAGAAAAATGTATAGATCATAGGCTTCGAGAGAGAGAGTGTTGCTTTTGCTCTCTCTTGCTTTGTTGGTTTAAACTTGTTTGTTTTTTGATTGGTTGAGATACTATGCTTGTGAGACATTGATGATCATGTGTTTGAACATAAGCTACACTTATGCATGTTTGATGATATTATCCTATCTATCTTATGTGATCATTCACTTTGCTTGGTGATGAGTCCATGTATTCAATACTTATCATTTTGATCGCTCCACCAAGATGTATGTGACATGGAAGAGTAACCCATGAGCCTAATTCCTTGTGCATTTTAAGTGCAAAGCAAATTTTAAACTATGCACAAATTTAGGGGGAGCTCTTGCTTATCACTTACTTCTCAAAACGACGATGTTTTTATTCTTATTATCTTTTGTCGAAGCTTTGATCTATATGTTGTCATCAATTACCAAAAAGGGGGAGATTGAAAGTGCAACTATCCCTAGGTGGTTTTGGTAATTCATAACAACATATAGCTCATTGAGCTAATGCTATTCCAAGACCATTATTTCAGGAAAGCTCAATGAATGGCATGGCATGGATGATGAAAGTGGATCCCTCAAAATACTAAGGACAAAGGATTGGCTCAAGCTCAAAGGCTCAAGACTCTTCATTTTATATTTTAGTGATCCAAGATCACATTGAGTCTATAGGAAAAGCCAATACTATCAAGGAGGGATGAGGTGTTGCTTAATGAGCCTCTTGCTTCATGTGTTTTGTGATATGCTCCAAAACCCTCAGCTACTTTCCCACATCCACAAATGACCTAAACCCAAAGCCAAAATCGGTCACACCGATTCTTCCAATCCGGCGCCACCGATTCCAAAAGTCATAGCCACTGCCACAAACCCTAAGCAAATCGGTCCTACCGATAGGGATCTCGGTCTCACCGAGATGGGATTGCAATCTCTCTGTTTCCCTTTGTAACGTTTCGGTCTAACCGAAGTGAGCGATCGGTTCCACCGAGATTGCAATGTAAACTCTCTGTTTCCCTTTTGTAACATTTTGGTCTCACTGAAAAGAGCAAATCGGTCCCACCGAGTTTACCTGACCAACTCTCTGGAAAGCTTGTTACCAAAATCGGTCTTACCGAGTTTGTGTAATCGGTCTTACCAAGATTAAGTTATGCCCTAACCCTAACCGAATCGTTCTCACCGAGTTGCATGTCAGTCCCACCGAAAATCACTAACGGTCACTAGGTTTACTAAATCGGTCCGACCGAGTTTGTTGAATCAGTCCCACCGAGTTTGGTAAATTGTGTGTAACGGTTAGATTTTGTGTGGAGGCTATATATACCCCTCCACCTCCTCTTCATTCGTGGAGAGAGCCATCAGACTAAACCTACACTTCCAACTTACCATTTCTGAGAGAGAACCACCTACTCATGGGTTGAGGCCAAGATATTCCATTCCTACCATATGAATCTTGATCTCTAGCCTTCCCCAAGTTGCTTTCCACTCAAATCCTCTTTCCACCAGATCCAAATCCTATGAGAGAGAGTTGAGTATTGGGAAGACTATCATTTAAAGCACAAGAGCAAAGAGTTCATAATCTTTGCACCATTTGTTACTTCTTGGAGAGTGGTGTCTCCTAGATTGGCTAGGTGTCACTTGGGAGCCTCCGACAAGATTGTGGAGTTGAACCAAGGAGTTTGTAAGGGCAAGGAGATCGCCTACTTCGTGAAGATCTACCGCTAGTGAGGCAAGTCCTTCGTGGGCGACGTCCATGGTGGGATAGACAAGGTTGCTTCTTCGTGGACCCTTCTTGGGTGGAGCCCTCCGTGGACTCGCGCAACCGTTACCCTTCGTGGGTTGAAGTCTCCATCAACGTGGATGTACGATAGCACCACCTATCGGAACCACGCCAAAAACATCCGTGTCTCCAATTGGGTTTGAATCCTCCAAACCCTTCTCTTTACTTTCTTGCAAGTTGCATGCTTTAATTTCCGCTGCCTATATACTCTTTGCATGCTTGCTTGAATTGTGTGATGATTGCTTGACTTGTCCTAAGATAGCTAAAATCTGCCAAACTCTAAAATTGGGAAAAGGTTAAGTTTTTAATTGGTCAAGTAGTCTAATCACCCCCCTCTAGACTTACTTCAAGGTCCTACAGGGACGTCGAGGTGTTGCTGTGCACGACGTCGTCGGGGAAGAGGCTCCGGCTGGGTGGCGGACGGAGCAGGGTGTGGGGTTTCGTCGCGGGTTTTGGAGGCCTCGGTGTATGAATGGGTGGGCGGATGGGATGGTAGTGGGGAACCATGGCTTAGAGACGCGCTTGTCAGAAATGTGGGGTAAGTTACGAAAGTACCCCCCACCGATTTGAGGTGGTTCTTTCGGTTCAGGGGTACCACGGGCATTTCGCGTGTCGGGATTTCACAGGAGGTGGGAGTTTTCGCGCGCGTTGTAATTTCGGAATAGCAAGGCGCGGGTTGAGATGGAGGGAGTTGTCGGAGCACAACGAGACAAAGATATATCTTAAATATTTTGGGCTAACAAGGCGCGGGTTGAAATTTCCGGACAAGCCTAACGTGTACTGTACCAAATTAATGTGCACTACAAATGTCATTAAAAACTTTGAATTCATGTTATGTTCAATTAAAATATTTCGCTACGTGTATAATGCATGCAACCTACTACTCAAATGAACGTTTTAGTGCATTCCAAACGTATATACTACCGCTTCAATATGAACTAAATTTGAATAAGATCTACAGTAATGATTGTTGGGAAGTCAAAGCATTTGAATTCGTTTATCTGTTTTAATAAGATCTACAATCATCATTATTGTCAAGTTAAACCATCATTTGTGTATTATCTTCACAGCACACCACATGATCAGTCTCGAGTTACATATGAACTATGTGTACTATGAACTAGAACTAGATTTTTTGAATCCACTTTATTTTGATTTCAAATCACATTACATTTCTAGCTCTAGATAGATCTTCATAATCTAAACCATGTATCATATGTATAATGTGTTTATCACATTATGTATGGTGCCCCGCCCCCTACGCCTACAAGTATTTAGATGTGAGTTGCAAACACCACACATTACCACAAATTCAAATAAAATGTGAGAATGTTCAATATATAGTATTGTTTAGATTGCTCGATATTTAGTTGTAAGCTGCAAACGCCGCACATTATCACAAATTCAAATAAAATGTGAGATTGTTTGATGTATAGTATGGTTTAGATTGTTCGGCATTTAGCTATGAGTTGCAAACGCCATGCATTATCACATTATGGTATAACATGTGCACAACACGTGTATCACCGCTATATTCATGCATGCAATGTTTAAAACACTATGATCTCCTATTCAAATATATGAATCCGCTTTCATATCAAATTATGATCTTTGTTAGTCTCTTACACCCACACAATCCTCTAACCTTAGTAGCTACCACTAACTTCCTCTCGTGCATGCACACGCCCTCCTCTCCCTCCCCCTCCCTCGGCATTCTATCCACCGGGCACATTCATTTTCTTTAGGTCGTTCTCCCAGAGTCTCCACAACTCCTTTCCGACACACACCAATCGATAAACCTCTCCAGTGATGCCTGCCTACAGCATATACACACAGCTTCAATCTCCTCCTTTATGTGTCCTTGCCTCGTGTCTCTCATATGGTCAGACACGCGTGTAAACTCTCACCCCTCTTTTCATCGATCTCACAACCGCACACTCCTCCCCCTATCTAGCTAGTAGTTGGGCCTCTCGCACCACCTCCTAGCTCCATTCTCTCTGTCTATCCGTCTCGCTGGGCCTTATTTGCCTCTAAAAAATGGACGTACACCGACTGTTCTCTCGCTATACATATAGCCAACTAGGTCCTTATAACTCGTTTTTACCCACACAACGATCGATCTACCTCATTAGTTGTGTCTCTCCCTTCCTCCGACAAACAACAATTGATCTACCGATCTAGTTAGGTTTGCTTACCAAACACATGGTTCCCCTTCATCATCCATGGATGCGTCCCGACAGATCTATCACGCACAGGCACACACAGAAACACATCCCCACTCTTATTGATAACATTCCAGTTCCACCCTCAGTTCGTCTAGTAGGCCTCTCCCAACATCTCCGAGAAGCAACTTGTCACGCCCAATATGCGACCCTATCCAAAAGGAACTCGAAGGTCCCACCAAGGATAGACCCGCATATTGAAACGCTTTTGCAAGGTGGATATCATTACATCAACATTACATAATAGATGGGGATACATACATAAGGCATATAATGCCACATGAATACAACATCATCAATACATAAGAGCATCATCCGACTACGGATGAAACATAAACAGAAAC
Organism: Triticum dicoccoides; assembly: GCF_002162155.2. NCBI lineage: Eukaryota > Viridiplantae > Streptophyta > Magnoliopsida > Poales > Poaceae > Triticum > Triticum dicoccoides. The sequence continues at coordinate 386,598,783 of NC_041385.1, read as the reverse complement.
TCAAATGACATCCAGCCTGCTAGCCCAGGCTGCCGACCTGGAACCTATCCCTGATCGAAGAAGAAGCAGAAGAAGAACTCAACGCAAGCAAGCATCGCTCTCGCATCATGATCATCGCATAACCTGTACCTGCAACTATTGTTGTAGTAATCTGTGAGTCACGAGGACTCAGCAATCCCATTACCATGGGTATCAAGACTAGCAAAGCTTAAAGGGAAAGGAAGGGGTAAAGTGGTGAGGTTGCAGTAGCGACTAAGCATACATGGTGGCTAACATACGCAAATAAGAGCGAGACGAGAGCAAGCGGAATGGTCGTGAAGCTAGCAATGACCAAGAAGTGATCCTGAACTCCTACTTACGTCAATCATAACCCAAAGACCATGTTCACTTCCCGGACTCCGCCGAAAAGAGACCATCACGGCTACACACGCGGTTGATGCATTTTAATTCGGATCTGGTGTCAAGTTATCTACAACCGGACATTAACAAATTCCCATCTGCCTATAACCGCAGGCACGGCTTTCGAAAGATTATACCCTGCAGGGGTGTCCCAAATTAGCCCATGATAACCTCTCGCGATCAACGAAGGATATACCTTCTCCCAGGAAGACCTGATCAGACTCGGAATCCTGGTTTACAAGACATTTCGACAATGGTAAAACCAGACCAGCAAAGCCTCCCGCTGTGCCGACAAATCCCGATAGGAGCTGCACATATCTCGTTCTCAGGGCACACCGGATGAGCTAGACGTCGGGTTGGCATAGACCCTGATTGCCCAGCGGGCGCCGGACATCGCTCGGTTTGGACCAACAGTTAGACAAGCATTGGCCCGGGGGGGATAAAATAAAGATGACCCTCGAGAGGGCGACTCCCAAGGGAAAATGTAGGTGGTGGTGAGGCAAATGGTAAAACCAATGTTGGGCCTTGCTGGAGGAGTTTTATTCAAAGCGAACTGTCAAGGGGGTCCCATAAATCACCCAACCGCGTAAGGAACGCAAAATCCGGGAACATAACACTGGTATGACGGAAACTAGGGGCGGCAAGAGTGGAACAAAACATCAGGCATAAGGCCGAGTGTTCCACCCTTTACCAAGTATATAGATGCATTAATAATATAAGAGATATTGTGATATCCCAACCAAAATCATGTCCACCATGGAGCAATCTTCAACTTCACCTGCAACTAACAACGCTATAAGAGGGCTAAGCAAAGCGGTAACTAGCCAAACAACGGTTTGCATAGGAAAGGTATCAAAGGTTAAAGGTTCATGGCAATATGGGAGGCTTGATAAACAGGTGATAGGTAGCGCAGCAAAGCGATAGAACGAAGCAACTAGCATAGCAATGATAGTAGTGAGATCCAGGGAAATGGTCATCTTGCCTGAAATCCCGCAAGGAAGAAGAACGAGTCCATGAAGAAGACGAACGGATGAAGCCACGAAGACGAACCAAGCGTAGACGAACGAATCCTCACGATCGCACAGAAACAGGAACTAACGAAAAGAAGCACACAACATGGTAAACACACCACACATGAACAAGACATGATGCACAACCAAGCATGATGCATGACAAAGCTACATGAAGCTACTCATGGCAAGGGATGATGCAAAGAAGAGCAACACATCAAAGCAAGTTTAAATGAGGCCGGGAACAACATATAACAATTCCGGTAAGTCCTCATATGCAAATTTCGAAGTTGGTACAGATCTGAATAAACCTTATGTTTAAGTGGTTAAACAGCAAGTTAAGATGCACAAAGATGATCTACATGAGATTCTAGTCAAGTTACATATAAAGTTCATTTAGTTCGGAGCTATGGCCTAGAAGATATGAGCAAAACAAGTTAAACATGGCATTGATGCGAAATGCATACAAACATCAAGAAAACACCTCAAAACATGGATGCAACATGATAATATGAAACTACATGCAAAATCAAGCAAGTTTCCTATAGAGCACACTCAAAATGGAGCAACGGTTCAACACACACACATGGAACAAGTTATAGCAACAATCTATCCAAAACAGCAACTAGGCATCTTGCAAGCATCAAAACAACATGCTACAGCATCCTAACATGATAACAAAAGACATGGATATGATGTACAGGTAAAGCATAACAAAACATGAACACTGAGCTATCTCCAGAAATCACTAGAACATGCTCAAACACACATGGCAAGATTGCAAATAATAACAGTTCAGACTTTGCAAAAAATAACATCAGGTTGCAATGTTTAGAGCTATAAAACAACATGTTACAAGAACTTATCATGGCAAACAAAGGCATGGCTTGAATGTACTAATTGCATAGAACACAAGTCCCTTACTGACCATGAGCTAAAAAGGATCAGAAGATATGATGGCACCCATGTAAACATAGCAAGTTATATTACAGATTCAAATATGGCAGGAACAACGATAAGTAGGCATGTTGGTGAGCTTGTACCACTCACCACATAGCAATAAATGGCATGGAAAGGCATCCAACAATAAGAAAACATGTTTATGAAGCTAAGCATGGCAATAGCAAGTTCATAGGGTGCATGGAACACTAGCAACAATCATGGCAACAACTGAACTTAATGTTAACAGGCTGACAACAACATTATATAGCAACTTTGGAGCAAGGAAACAACAATCTACAACAGGCTATAAATGCAACCAGGGGCATGGATGGATAGAGAATGACATGTAGAACAAAACACCCTTAGTGAACATCTCCAGATTATGCATAGAATGACTTGTAGCAGCAGGTTTACATAGCATCACGAAGTAACAGATTCAGCCTAGCAAAACAGCAACAACAAGTACACTACTTAACAAGCTCGATTCACTCATCACAAAGCATTGCATGACAAGATAAGCATAGCATCAGCAAGAAGACATGTTTATGAAACAAACCAAGGCAAGAACAAGTTCATAGCATGCAAGGATCAACTACAACAACCTTGGAAAAATTGAATAACATGTAAACAATCTGTCAGGAAACATTTTGAAGTAAAATTAAAGCACGAAAATGACATGGTAGACTACTCCATAATTGCAACCAGGGGCATGAGTGGATAGCGAACAACCATATGTTACTGAAGTATCTCAAAATATGCATGGATCTCTCTTTAGCAACATGTTTACATGGCATCAAAATAACAGCAGAATAGGGACTAAAATCAGTAACATCATGATGCCTAGTTTGCATGCTTGTGCTAGTCACCACATTGATTACAAAAATACATGGTAAGCACCTATGTAAAGAAGACATAGCATAGATCAAAACACATGTAGACATCAACCTCATAGGATGCACACATCAATCATGGCAAAAATGACAAATGAGCATGTTCTGTTAACAGACATCAGAAAACATCATGAAGCACTCTTACAACGATGATTCAGGCATCAAGATGAGCTCAAACGAACATGATGCAATGGAAAGAAATGAAGTACTCGTTGAAGCGAACAATTTGAGATATTACACGCACAAAACGGAGCTACGGATGCAGAGATATGATGCGTTGAACATGACATGATAATGTCAAAATATTCGGGAGAGTGAAAAAAATCAACCTCGCAGAGAAGTGGACGGAGCGGTGCGGGATGGAGAGATCCGGGGCGGAGACGCGCGTTTGGATGGGCGAGGTGGTGGATCTGATCCCGATCAACGGACCTCGCTGGAGTTGTTGACGGCGGCGGCCGACGAGGTAGAGGACGCCGGGGAGGCGCGGGATCCGGCCGGCGGGGACCTACCCCGGCCGGGATCTCGCCGGCGGCGAGCTGCTTCGGCGGCGGAGGCCGCGGGAGGCACCGGCGACGGCGGGGCTGCACGGGAGGAGGCGCGGCGCCGGTGGGGCCGAAGGGCGCGGCGGCGGAGGGCGGCCGGGCCGGGCGGCGGCGGGGCGAGCCCGGCCGGCAGCGGCGCGGGGAGCCGGTCGGGGCGGCGGCGCCTCGGGCGCGGAGGCGGCGGCGGGCAGGCCGCGCGGGCCCAGCTCGGGCCCCGCGGGCCGGCGGCGGTGGGAGGCGGCGAACGCCACGTGGCAGGGGCGGATTGTCTGCGGGCGCGGGCGGACATGTCCGGCGCGACACGGACACGTCCGGCGGCGCGGGGAGGAATTAGGTTAGGGTTTGGTCTGCGAAAAATCCGGAGGGGAACACATATTTATAGGTAGAGGGAGCTAGGAGAGTCCAAATGAGGAGCGGTTTTCGCCCACACTATCATGATCGAATGACCGAGAGCATCGAGGGGAGTTTGCTGGGTTTTGGGCCAGTTTGGAAGGGTGTTGGGCTGCAAAGAGAGAGGGGGCTTTATGGTTACCCGGTTAACCGTTGGAGTACCAAACGACCTCCAAATGGCACGAAACTTGACAGGCGGTCTACCGGTGCTATACCAAGGCCGCTTGGCAAGACTCGGTCCATTCCGAGAACGTTTAACACCCGCACACAACGAGGTACAAAAAGGGGACGCCGGAGGGCATAGGAGTGTCGGATTGCAAAATGGACAACGGGGAAAATGCTCGGATGCATGAGACGAACACGTATGCTATGCAATGCACATGATGACATGACAATATGCAACACGCAAGCAAATGACATGGCAAAGATGGCGAATAACTGGCAGACACCTGGCGCATCGAATCCGGGGCGTTACACAACTCCATCACCCATCCAGCACTCTACCCCTCTCCCTCCCTCTCCCCTCTCTCTCTCCTCTCTCTCTCTCTCTGTCCCATCATATTTCCCGTCCTTCAGTTATGTATGGATGTCGACCGATCTCCCTCAAGACATAGCTGGGTCTTTCCTTCTCAACACATATACGAGTCGTTCTACCTCTATAGTTAGGCC
>NC_041385.1:386421048-386593708 GCF_002162155.2 Triticum dicoccoides | reverse complement strand
CACACTGATACATCAAGCGCTCTAGTCATGTCTCCCTGCCACACACAAACTTGACATGTGCCTTCTAATGTTCCGGTAGGCCAGTCGCCCTATATCTTTGACTTGCACACACACACACACAATTTCGATGGCTCTCTTCATCGATCTCGCACCCACCCACTTGATCCTCTCTTCGACTCTATTGATAGTTATGACCCCTCCCTCTCTTCTCGTGGATTGCCCGACCCTCTATGCATGATATGGATAGGCCTCCATTTCACACACATTGCATGCAAAATTTTGTTTGAGATGTCATCGACACATATTCCCACAAATAATTCATGAAATCAACCCCCACCCCGCCCCCACCCCCACCACAAAACAAAAAACACTCACGAATGCGGTTTGTATCTCTCACACAAACACACACGTAGGTGGGGGACGTGCACGAAGAGAAGAGGTGCATGCACGACGCACGTACTCCCGTCTCTTTCCCAACCACACCCGCGCGGGTACACGGTGGAGCTCATTTCTGTATGAAAAAGGCAGCCCACATGGTAATTTGGCACGTGTACTGGTTGTCCACTTGGTGGAGGGAGGATCGTCTACCACGGGTGAACAAACAAATTGCGACTTGACGCGTTATGTTAAATTAAAAAAGAGGCAAACCATGTGGGGCCTACCTTAGAGGCAAGGCTCTATACACTGGAGTACTTTTGATGTGTCCTGTCAACTCGCAGAACGAGGAGAAGCTTGCTTAGTACGCCGTCTCCCCTACCCACGGGCGCGGTGGCTCGTAGGATGGAGTGAAGCTTGCTCCTCCCTCGCCCATGCACGCGGTGGCTCGCAGGACAAGGAGAAAAATTTACTACTCCCTCCGTTTACTCCTCGTCCCTACTACCTTGGTTATAGAGATTATATCATATTGTTTGGAATATATATGTCCTTTAGTAGATTTCAATATGAACTACTAGTACATACTCCAAACACTGATGTATATAGACGTATTTTAGAGTGTACATTCACTCATTTTGCTCCGCATGTAGTAGCACTCTCCCTCGTCCCTCGACCCTCGCCCACGTGGTGGACGTGCAGCAATTCATTTGGTATCATATAGCCAGAACGATATATACTGCACTACCATTATTGCTTGACTTCTTGAAGAGGCGAAGAGCCAATCGCAAGGTTAATATTTTGGAGATGCCAAGCGCAAAGTTATAGGAGAACGAGTAGTAGGTGTCGCATCATTTATAAAAAAAATTTCTTCAGTGGCACGTACGCAATATGATAGGTTCATATGGAGAGAAAAGGAAACCGCTCCACTATATACATAGTCAGGATGGGCCAGCCTACACGGTTGCTTGCTGGGGTTGCTCTCTTCACACTCTGTCGCACAAAACGACTGTGGCCACATCTCTAACATCCAGGCGGATCACGTCCGCTTGGGGAAGGGGTGGATGCTTAGTGTAGGTGCAGTAGCCGTCGCCGACGGCGAAAACCCACTGTTGGCACGCCTCGATCAGGGGTCCCCGCCGTTCTCTCTCACAAAGCCGGTGAGGTTGCTTTGGTCCCTTGCTCACTGCCGCGACGTGGGCAGTTGCCGCCTCCCGCCGCCCTCCTCAAGGTTGAGCTACGTCCCTCAGGTACAACTCCCTTTACAGCCGGCTTGCACCACTGCTCCAATTTCCCACATCACTCCCTGTGGATATTTCTCTACTTCTTTGCCCCGCACATACCTGATACCTCTACTGGCTTCTACATACTGTATTTGTGATGAGTTTATGTCTCATCAACTAGTCCTAGTAATCTTATTCTAATCACGCTTCTTCAATTTTTTGCCACAGGGATGCTCATCTCGATTTTGGTGAAACTGCACAAAATGATCTGATGGTCAAAAGGTTGCAAACTTCATTTATTAGGAAGCTCGAACGTTGCCAGCAAATTGAAGCCTGGTCAGGGTTCACGGTTCAAGGGCTAGGGACTGCATGGATCATTTTTTTCTTTAACTGCCTCTGTTCCAAAATAAGTGTCAACTTTAGTAGTAGTACAACTTTGTACTAAAGTTTGCACAAAGTTGAGACACTTATTTTGGAACGGAGGGAGTACATATTTGCTATGATCTGTCAATCATTGAGATGCAATAGCGTGCATGTTAGTCTCCTTTGTATTTGATGAAATGTTGCAACGGGCAACCTTGGACACAAGATACATGTAACAGGAGCTGGAAGCTTCATAGCATTGTACAAATTTATCTCACTGATAAATTACAGTACGTACTAGTACTATACTAGTACTTCCTCTGTTCCTAAATATAAGCCTTTGTAGAGATTTCACCATTAACCACATGCGGATGTATATAGATGCATTTTAAGTGTAGATTCATTCATATTGTTCCGTATGTAGTTAACCTAGTGGAATCTCTACAAAGACTTATCTACTAGTAATAGCTAGCCCCCACTACTAGGAATTCTCTATCCTCTCCTTGAGCCACATCATCAAAATTGACATAGCCGTTAGATGAAGTAAATCAGTCATAATAGCCGTCTGATCTAGACGTTGAGAGGCTCCACACTAAGCCACATGCAAGCATGCAGAAATACCGTGGCACATGCATGTGAGTGGGTTTTAAATCACATCAACATGTCTGCATGCAAGCATGCACCGGTAGCATGCATGTAAGTGAGCTTTTAAGTCCCATTAACATGTCAAAAAGAAAAATATAATCCCATTATGCAGTAGGAGTTGGCAGATCTTTTTTCCTTACGTGGGATGATCTAAATGATGATGGGACTTTATTTAGTTTGGCTACCACATTTGTCATGCGGTTATAGATTTTTTTTAGTTCTATGAAATTGATAATTTTGCGCAGAGAGATATACCGCTGTTCCGCGGCAACGAGCGGGGACTCATCTAGTAATATTTAGGAACGAAGGGAGTACTATGTAAAGAGTTAGGTGTCGCACGGTGATAGTGTGAGGTGGGCCATGTAATCACTGAGCCTGCGTGTTTTCACTGCTCTTGCACTCCTCCGCTTTAAGAATGGAGAAAATTGTAATCTACTAGTACCTCCTTTCGCCGAAAGCGTGGGACATCCAGCAGTCCTACCACCTCAGTAATAAAGACCAATGAGCCGTCAAATCACATAGACCCAACAGTAAGTTGGACGGACGAAGCAACCATCACTCTTGCGCTAGTGAGAGGTCGCGTCCGCTCTGCCTGGGCATGAATGCGACACCGATTCATTGGAGCGGCGCTGACCGTTTAGGGCGGGAAGCACGTGCGGGCGATGGAGGGGCTTTGGGTGGGCCAGGCTGGTCAGGAGCGGGCGTGGCAGCTGTCCGCATGTCCCTACCGGACACGCCCGGAAACGAGAGAATGCACCGACTCTCGCGGCTAAAATCGTACACTACACACCATATCTCTGTAGGAGTAGGTCGATCTATCACACTCTCTAACACACACATGCTGTTAAACACACACACGCACACGCATGCACCTTGGTCCTATTGCACCTTCTAACGTGACTTATTACACCTAGACGGAGGGAGAAGTAAGTATACGAGATACGGTGGCACGCTGACTTAAGTCGAATACAAGTGCCCAAAATTTGTGTGCATGTTATAATAAGGATTCACTTAAAATAGTACATGAGCAAACAGAGGGATCAATTTAACAGTGTTCGCGAGCAGTAGCGAGATGTGTGAGGTACTAAGATACACCAATGGCGCTTCTAATTTTTCTTATTAATTTGTTTGTTTCACCCTCTGACTGGTGGGACCCAACATACTACGTGGAGAGAGGTAAGGTGACTAAGGCTGCATTATTTCTGCACCACTGTGGATAGTCTTACCACCAAAGCCACATGACACGATTATGATTGAAATCCTAATGACTCCCACACACACACACACACACAAACACGGCATGCCTGTCACACGAATGCAGGAATGTATAAAAGGTTATTTTCCTCTCGTTGAACATAATGGGAGGGTTGTGTAGCTGGTTAGCCTGTTCGCTCATCAAACTTGAGGTCTCGGGTTCGATAACTACACTTGAGCATAATTTTTGCCAGGAGGATTCTTTGACTGGTCAAAATGTTTTCTAGGGTTTGCACGCTTCACTCTCTCTCTCCAGTATATATATACACACTGGAGCCTCAGCGCTTGTAGTTGCTCTCTTCACACTCTCTCGCCCTCTCCCGCTGGAGCCTCAACGCCTGTAGTTGCTCTCTTCACACTCTCTCGCCCTCTCCAGATCTAAACAAGACTTTGTTGGCCTCTCTCTCCCCTCACTGTTGCTCAAAGAGCCGGCAGGATCCGTCCGCGCTGCTGTTCACTTTCCACCCAGCGGCGGCGCGGGAGGGCCTCCGACCCCTTCTTCTTCGCCGCCGTCCCGTCGCCCACCAAACCACGCACCAAGAACCTTAAGGTATATATTACTTACTCCACATGCATTGCTCTAGCTGCATGTATACCATGAATCTAGGACGTGGTTCAAAGAGGAAAGGAGTGGGGGAAAGTAGTGGGAAAAGTTGTATATAGCATGAATCTAGGACGTGGTTCAAAGAGGAAATGAAGGGGGAAAGTTGTATAGAAGGAATCTAGGACGTGGTTCAAAGAGGAAATGAAGGGGGAAAGTTGTATAGCATGAATCTAGGACGTGGTTCAAAGAGGAAAGGAATGGGGGAAACTAGTGGGGAAAGTTGTATCGCATAAATCTAGGACGTGGTTCAAAGAGGAAAGGAAGGGGCGAAAGTACTAGTTCAAAAAGGAAAGGAAGGGACAAGGCTGTAGAGTTTGAGCAGGACTATATTTGCTGCGCTGACATAGGGAAAGGTGCCTAAAGATAACAAAACTGGGACCAACACAAATATGCTCCTTAGTTGTTTGTTCTTTGTTGCAACAGACTGTGCATGACCACAGTACATCGGTAGATGCACATGGTGCTGGTGCGTCCACTGTCCCGTGCAACTCATTAGCTGTTGTTAATCTATGGCCCTGTTTGGTTAAAAACTCCCTAGTCCCTACCTGCTTGGTTCCAGGGACTAAACATGGACTAGAGGTTATTAAATGACATGATAAAATACCATGTTACCCCTAGTAATGAACTAATAGAAACAAGGTGCGATGCATGGTAGGGCAACTGTTGGAAAAAGTCCCAAAAAGACTCCCTCGGCGTCTTCTTTCTTTAGTCCCAAATGCCCACTTTTAGTCCCGAAAAGTCCCTCCTGTTTGGTTTAGATGTGACTGACACGGAGTTTTTTTAGTCCCTACACCAAAATGTCCCTGTAAACAAACACCCTCTAATAATGCCACTGGAAAATTAATGCAATGCCACAGTTAAAAGCAAATTACATGTTTAACAAATTTTATTGTTAATATTTCTATGTTAATATTAATCAACGCCACCGTTTGAGAAATGCTACTGTCTTGCTTTCTTTCCCATTTAGATAAGGTAGATGCTTCTTTTTGTTGGCTTTTGTTGACCACTAATTGTTTCCTTTGCACCTCTATGTAAACAGGGTTATCTACTTCACCTCGTTGCCATTGTGACATTTTGTTGCACTACACAAAACACTTTTGTTTTAAGAGTGTTTTGTGCAGTTCAACCAAAATGTCACACCGACAATGTTGCTTGATTGCTTGATCTTAGTGGAACTGCACAAGAGGAGATCTTACTTCCTATCCGTTAAGGCGAATTTGGTTCAGATCTTCTTCTTGTGAGTTGTTTGAATTCCGCATTTTGAGAGGTTAGTACTAGCCTTCTTTCACATGATTCTGCAGTGTGCTTTCATATGTTGTGCTACTTGTACGATAATGTTGCTTGATTTTAGTGAACTGCACAAATGGAGACAAGACTTCCAATCTTTATGTGCACCGTAATATCCCATTGAGGTAAGATAAGGATATTTCACAACTGCTAGCCTGTATTTTGCCACTTTCATCAGAAAATTAAGTTTAGTACTCTACTTGTGCTCCCTAATTGACATGCCAAATCTTACTTTGAAGGCGAAGCTTGTCTGTTATTGAACCAAGTGATGAAGGGGAAGAACAAGCGGATGAAAAACAAAAATCAACTCCCGGTGCTGTAATGAAGCACTAGAACTGTGATGACACAAGTAATGATATAGTTTTGCATCTTAATTTATTGCTATGGCTGGAACGAGCAATTGTTTTGCCACTGATTTGATGCCATACGTAATTATCTCTACTTGTGCAAACAGGGATCTTCTTTGAAGATACCATATATTTTAGTGGAACTGCACAAGAAGATGTTGGAAACATTAAACTAATCGAGGAGTATATAGTAAGCATGTCCACCCCCGTAGATAGCAATAGATGGTTCCCGGGAAGTGATTCATCTATATGCTCTACACAATCAGCCTCCTGACAAATTGTTGGTACTCACCCACTGATTTCACCCATATGATTGAGCTTTGTCATCTCTATTGGTGTTGTGCTACTGTTTTGCAATGAAAAAGTGGTATTGTCCTTCAGAAGTGTTTTATCTGTGCTGTTTTAAATATTTCCTTTCCTTTTTTTCGAGAAAACAGGGATCATCTTCCTCTGAAGAAGAATATGGAGTACGTGAAGTGACTAGTTCCGATTATGCCAGGATGAAGAAGCCCTGTCTATCTTCTCATCAGAAGATGCAGTTGAAGGATGGTTACATTACTCCCCACAAGCCAAACTAACTTCAGCTCAGAAGGACTGACAAATCTCCATTTTTTTTGTTGTGATGCGCGAGTACAATTTCTGGTGAGTTCCATTTTTCTAAAAGTGTGCTCTACATGGACCATGTATGTGCCTGTTGAAACTGTCAATTCATAGTACAGTTTGCTTTATACTAATCACTTTTTTGTATTTGTGCAAACAAGGGTGCTTAGCTTGATTTCAACGGGAACTGCACAAAATGTTCATGAATACATCCAATCATTCATTTCCACCATAAGAAACGACACAAGCTACACGCGAATTTGGTTGATTTTGGTGGAACTGCACAAAAAGAACAGCTGGTTTATTTAGCACGAGGTGCCATGTCAATGTTCGAACTGATGGCAAACCCTGCCCATTCCACAATCATAGGCATTTGATATTTTGGAATGGGACAACCTTGTCAAATTTTGCTCATTGATTTTACCAAGATATTTGTTTGATATTTTCGAATGGGACGCCCTTTGCTTCAAGTTGTGGCGATCTTTTTTTCTTTATTCTTTAGTTGTGAAGTAAATATTGCCTCTAACATGTGAGTCGCTAAGATGCATAATCATCAGTTGTTTTGAATGTTCTCTATGAATTGCCAGGCCTGTGTGTTTGATTGCAATGTACATAAATGCTAAAAAGCTGCTCAAACTCTTTGTACTCCTTATGTTCCTTTTTACTTTGCACATTGTGAAAGTGCATACTTTTTTGTATAAGATTGGTCAAAGTAGAGATACTTTGACTGCAGACAAAACTTGTATGCAGAATAGAAAGGACTGGAGGGAGTACATGTGAAACTGCTGCAAACGTGGTGATCACCCTGGGAATAATGCTAGTACGTATTGTTTTGCATGTTCATCCACTGCCAGTGATACAGGAATTCGAACTAATCGAAATAAATTCATTCATACATGGTCGGATTTCATATAAACATGTCGGATTTCATTACATTTCATACATTCTTCAACTAAAAAGGGGTATTTGTGGCCGCATGCATCTCCCAGATGCAGAGGCCGGGGGTCATCCTCCTTTTCGAAAAAAACTAAAAAGGGGTGCGCTGGAGGTATAATTAATTAACCGAAGCTACCCACCTATGTCCCGCTGAGCCAAACAAAAGCTTCAGTGACTTAACTGCAGCTGCAGTTCCGTAACTTATATGTGGCCTGTTGGGCCCACGTGTCAGTCAGCCGACTGCACCAACAGTTAAGTAGAGGCAGCGTTCTTCTCCAGCGTAGCTCTCCGACTCCACGTCGCCGCCAAGAAGCTAACCGGCCGTCAATGGTCAACCCGCCTAACTTGGCTTCAACCGGAGGGTAGCAGCGGTGGCCTTACTTGGACCCGAACGACGGAGACCTACCGTGTTCTACTCTTCCTTGTTTTTTGTGTGGCGTGGCCTCGTTGGCAGCGGGGCGGGGCCTCGGCGGAGCCGGCGATGTCCTCTGTCTCGTTGCCGGCCAGCGGCGCCTCAGCGGAGCGGTGGAAATCCTCCCCCACGTTGCCGGCAGGGTGGGGCCTCGGCTGACCGGTGATGTCCTCTGCCTCGTTGTTGGCGGGGCAGGGCCTCGGCGGAGCCGGCGGTGTCCTTTGCCTCGTTGTTGGCACCGCGGGGCCTCGGCGGAGCCGGTGGTGTTCTCTGCCTCGTTGTTGGTGCCGCGGGGCGTCGGCGGAGCAGGGCGTCGTCGACGCCAGCGGAGCGGGGACTCGTCGGAGCCGGCATTGTCCTCTGCCTCATCCTCGGTCTCGCCAAACATCGCCTCACCCGCTTCATCGCCCTCTTTGCTAGCCTCTTTGTAGGCGGCCGCAGCCTCCGCCACCCGCATGCGGTACCGCCAGTGCTCGAGGCGGCCCTTGCGGGCGGAGCGGTATGAGTCGAGCAGCGCCTCCTGCTCCGCCCGCTCCGTGGCGATCTGCTCCTCCGCCTGCAGGTGCTCCTGGAGGAGATGGTGGCTGTAAGCGGCGTCGGCCTGCGCCTCCTGGAACTGCTCCTCACGCATCTGCCTCACCATGTCCATATATTGGGCACGAGCCTCGCTGATGGTCATGGTGCAATGCACCGGCAAGGATGGTGCGGAGGAGGGGGTTGGCGCCGGATAATCGACTACCATGTTCTCCATTGGGACATCGTCGTCCTCCGACTGCCTGCCGGCCAGCCGGTCAGTAGCAATGGCTTCCATCTCCTTGTGGTCCGTCGTCCGCCCGTCCCGAAGAGCGCTGGAGCACGAGGAAGCCATGGTGGGCAGTAGTGGTGTGGACAGTAGAAAGGGAACGAATGCGGATGACTGCGGCTATGGCCGTGCAACAGTTTATATAGCAATGGTGGGCGGGCGGAGCGACAGACGTGTGGCGCCGGAGTAGCCGCCTCGGCAACCGCATATCATTAATGTGTGCGGCAGATGGACGGACGGACGACACTTGTGTTGTTTGAAGGCGGAGCAATCGCCTACACCGGGAAGCGGGGCGGGCGGCGCTGACTGTTTTGGGCGGAAAGCGCGCGCGGGCGAGGAGATGACTTTACTTGGATAGGATGACAATGGGGACACACCAAGTCCATAGCCTCACGTACGCAAGTGCCTCCTTATTATTATATATATATATAACTATAATTTATTTTGCTTCCTCCTGGTTTCCTGACATCACGGTCCCACACCATTGCCAACCTATGTACTCCCTCCTTTCCGGTTTATAGGGCTTATATCAAAATTTTAGTTTTTCCATTTTATAAGGCTCAATTTGGTTGTTTTCCATCACATGTTCATATTCCAAGGTGCATTAAATCATTGCATGCAAGTATTAAGAGAAAATTGACCAATGCATGTACTTTATGCATGCATGCATTGCAATTAATGCATTGATAAACATAATTTTTTGAGGATAACAAGAGCATTAATTAGGTGCTTTTGCAAAACTACAAAAAGTATTCCACCACTCGCCATCTACCTTGATTGGTGAGATTTTTGAATTGAGTATTATAAACCGGAAAGGAGGGAGTAGTCAATAAACGAGAGAATTGCACAAGAAGCGGCCGACAGCTGGGACCAAGCAGCTCGAGCAGTATTTGTGTTTTTGAGGTGTGAGCACTGCAGAGTTTTTTGATGTTTACCCCAGATATTAATTTTTCTCCTCTGAACAACAACGAAAACATCGCTGCAGGTATTAACTGGGCGGGCTGTGGCCCGTCTAGCCCAGGCCAGATATCCAGCCCAGATATTAATTTTTTTCAAGCTGAAAATGGCTAGCCCAGCTATACTTTTTTTAAGGAATACCCAGGCAAGGTCAAGTTGTTATTCTCCGCCTCGCTGGGCTGCAAATCTTTCCTAGAAGGGATGCGTTAGGCTTAACAAGAAAATGGGCTGTAAGAAATAATAAATGGGATGTAATTATAAGAACTGGGTAGTGACTATAAAAAATGCACCAAACAGTGATTACTTTATAAATTATTATTTTTGGAATATTGAAAATTTTAATTTCATTAATTGTTGCAAGCGCAATGTTTTGTTGGATTTTTACGCAATATAAATTTATATTGAAATTGTATTTAATCTGACTAGAAATTTCAGGATAAAAATATTCCGATCCCATCAAAATGTGGGAAATTTTATTGAATTCTGTTTTGAACGGTTGGTTGAAATGGGCTGTACTTTTAACAAACTGTAAATGGGTTGTAGTAAATTCCATTAGAATTCAAAAATGGGCTACACATTCTTACAAATCTCAAATGGGCTATAAGTTCTCTGCCACACACTTCTGGCCTTACTAAGTTGACGCGTCCCCTAAAAAACAGAGTTGACGCACATGCAAGGCTTTGTCAACTTATAGTCAACACACGGTTCTAGCAGCAATGGCCGTTGGATGTCCATCCAATGGATGTCGTGCTTCTTCTTCAATCTCGGATATTCTAGCTTCACCCGCCCAAAAAATGATTCATCCCCCTGACATCTGGGGCGCACCGTTTCGGAAGCTGACCTGTGGGCCTACTAAGTTGACGTACCAAGGGCTTTGTCAACTTAGTCAATATAAACGATTCTAGCTGCAGTGACTGTACGATGTCCATCCAATGGCCGTCGTGCTTCTTCAACCTATGGTCTTCTTGCTCCAGCCGCCCAAAGCAGCGCCGGTCGTGCCGCCTGCTCCTGCCTCCCATGGCCGACTGTGCTGCCGCGGAGGCCTCACTGGCCCCTACTACTCCCACCGCTGGCCAGGCCATCCCTCCACTCACCCACACCCCCTATTATTCCGCGGCGACGGCAACGCAGCCGAACCAGTGAACCCTTGTACTCCTCTCCGCGTGTGCATCCACTGCCGCGTCTTCCCCGGCTCTGCGTCGTCCCCTTCCTAGGCCTCGCCGTCGTCCACCGCCGTGGTGCTCTCGGCACGGCGTGGTCAACGTGGTCAAGGAACGACTTCCATTGGACGTGGACTATACGTGGAGAGGTTGACAGCTGGGTCCACGGCAGCTGCAAGGAAGTGCCTCCTTATTACGTGCAAAATAATTATTCCTCCACCTGACAGCGGGACCCATCGGACGGGCCACCGTATTTCGCGAAAAAAATGATTCGCCCCCTGACTGTTGGGACCCACGAGCTACATCTTCGCACACAAGGAAGTGCATCCGGGGAAAAAACGATGCGCCCCCTGACTGCTGGGACCCACCAGCTACATCTTTGCACGCAAGGAAGTGTGTCCGAAAAATAAACGATTCGCCCCCCTACTGCTAGGACCCACCAGCTACACCTTCGCACGCAAGGAAGTGCGTTCGGGCAAAAAAACGATTCGCCCCCCTAACCGCTGGGACCCAGCAGCTACACCTTTGCACGCAAGGAAGTGCGTCCGGGCAAAAAAATGATTCGCCCCCCCCCTTTACTACTGGGACCTAGCAGCTACACCTTCGCATGCAAGGAAGTGCATTTGGGCAAAAAAAACAAAACGATTCGACCCCTTACTGCTGGGACCCACCAGCTACATCTTTGTAGGCAAGGAAATGCCTGACAGTCGGGACCCACCTGGTCGAAGCGTACGTAGCATTGTCATCCTGGTCGCGAACGTGTACGTACATACTGGTCGATGTAGAGGCGCGCACGTGTCGTAGTAGAGGCACACACGTGTCGTAGTAGAGGTGCGCACGTAGCATCTACACGTACATACAGCGGCCAGGCTGTAAGAAAGAAAATATGGCCACGTATGTGTACATATAGGCGGGGTCTCGAACGCCTAGTCGCGCATACGTACGGCGAGGGCTCGTGTTCATGGGGAGGCAACGGAATGCGTCGTGTTCATGGGGAGGCAACGGAATGTGTCGTGTTCATGGGGAGCCAACGGAATGCGTCGTGTTCATGGGGAGGCAACAGAATGCGTCGTGTTCATCGGGAGGCAACGGAACGCATGGGAGCCAACCGGCTTGGACGGAACAGGCGATGGAAACGAGGCCTGGCATACCGCACAACGAAGGAAACGGACCTCCTATGTTCGGAACGGGGTCCTGTTGATCGGGAGGGGTGTGGTGTACCGCAAAACGGAGGAAACGGACCTCCTACGGTCGAAACGGGGGTCCTGTTGATCGGGAGGGTGTGGCGTACCGCAAAACGGATGAAACGGACTTGTGTTGGAGCGCTACAGTCGAAACGGCGGTCCTGTTCATCGGGAAGGGTGTGGCATACCGCAAAACAGGACTCCACGGGATACTGTTCATCTCCACCGTCGACCTCCTCCAGCCTCCACGGGCTACCGTCGACCTCCTCCAGCCTCCACGGGCTCGTGTTCATCCAGCCTCCACCGCGCGCTACTCCACCGGCTACTGTTCAACAACCCCTCCACCGTCTACTGTTCATCCAGCCCTCCACCGTCTACTGTTCATCCAGCCCTCCACCTTCTACTGTTCATCCAGCCCTCCACACCACGGGGTCTTGTTCAACCACCCCTCCACGGGCAACCCTCCACCGTCTAATGTTCATCCAGCCCTCCACACCACGGGGTCCTGTTCATCCAGAGGCAACACCACTGCTCACTGTTCATCCAAACCCCCCGCAACGCTCACTGTTAATCCAATCGATCGGCTTCAGTTAGCAGCAGTAGCGAAGGAATCGCTCCATCGGGTTTAGTTAACAGCCATCGATCGATCGCTCGGGTTCAGTAACGCGTAGCCTACAGTGCAATCGCTCGGGTTCAGTTAGAACCCAACACCTCGCTCGGGTTCAGTTAGAGCCAACGCCTCGCACGTGTACGAGAGAAACACGCATCGCTCGGCCCCGACCTCCGACCGTAACTGGCAACTCCCCGAAATTTTCCTCCCCCTCGCTTCTACCACGGTTTTTTCCGTCATGGACGGCCCAAAGAATGTCATGCAACCGCGTCTCCGGCCCGCCCAGGACGAAAAGCCCATTTTCTATCATGATTTTTTTGTCATAGAAGTAGGAGCCCACCACATCTATGATGATACCAGGTTTTTTCACAATTATCGTCATAGAAGTGTCATACGTATGACAGAAAAAAAAATTCATCCGGCCCAAAATGTCATGGATGTGTGTTTTTTTGTAGTGTTAATGGCTTGCTTGCTCAAAATGCTTAGTGATATGCTACAAAATCCCTCAACCACTTTCTCATTTACACATATGTCCTAAACCTAAAGTCAAACTCGGTCCCACCGATTTGATCTATCCGGCGCCACCAAGTTCACTTGAGATAGCCATATCCAGAAACCTAATCAGTTTGGTCTTACCGATAGGGATCTCGGTCTCACCGAGATGGGAATGCAAACTCTCTGTTTCCCTTCGTAACGTTTCGGTCTAACTGAAGTGAGCGATCGGTCCCACCGAGTTAGCATTGCAAACTCTCTGTTTCCTTTTCGTAACGTTTCGATCTAACCGAGATGGGAGCCTCCGTCAAGATTGTGGAGTTGAACCAAGGAGTTTGTAAGGGCAAGGAGATCGCCTACTTCATGAAGATCTACCCAAGTGAGGCAAGTCCTTTGGTGGGCGATGGCCATGGTGGGATAGACAAGGTTGCTTCTTCGTATACCCTTCATGGGTGGAGCCCTCCATGGACTCGCGCAACCGTTACCCTTCGTGGGGTGAAGTCTCCATCAATGTGGATGTACGATAGCACCACCTATTGGAACCGCACCAAAAATCTCCATGTCTACATTGCGTTTGCTCCCTCCAAACTCCTCCCCTTTACCTTCATATGCAATGATTTACATTCCGCTGCTACACTCTTAGAATTGCATGTATAGATTGTTTGCTTGACTAGTGCTAAGTTCCTAAAATCTGCCAAAACATAAAATTGGGAAAAGGCTAGATTTTTATTTGGTCAAGTAGTCTAATCACCCCCCTCTAGACATACTTTTGATCCTACAAGTGGTATTAGAGCACTGGTCTCCATTTGCCTTGATTTCCATAGCTCTGGTGATCATAGCCTTGGTTTCACAACCTAGGAGAGTATGGCGTCTAACGAGGGAAATTACCACCGTAGAGGTCCTTACTTTGATGGTACTAATTTTGCTAGTTGGAAGCATAAGATGAAAATGCGTATTCTTGGACATAACCCCGCCGTTTGTGAAGGAAATATTCCCTAGAGGCAGTAATAAAGTTGTTATTTTATATTTCCTTATTCATGATAAATGTTTATTATTCACGCTAGAATTGTATTAACCGAAAACTTGATACATGTGTGGATACTTAGACAAAACAATGTGTCCCTAGTATGCCTCTACTAGACTAGCTCTTTGATCAAAAGATGGTTAAGTTTCCTAGCCATGGACATGAGATATCATTTGATAATGGGATCAAATCATTAGTAGAATGATGTGATGGACAAGACCCATCCGTTAGCTTAGCATAATGATCATTCAGTTTTATTGCTACTGCTTTCTTCGTGCCAAATATATATTCCTCCGACTATGAGATTATGCAACTCCCAGACACCGGAGGGATGCCTTGTGTGCTATCAAACGTCACAACGTAACTGGGTGATTATAAAGATGCTCTATAGGTATCTCCAAATGTTTTTGTTGTGTTGGCATATATCGAGATTAGGATTTGTCACTCAGAGTATCGGAGAGGTATCTCTGGGCCCTCTCGATAATGCACATCATATGAAGCCTTGCAAGCAATGTGACTAATGAGTTAGATATGGGATGATGCACTATGGAACGAGTAAAGAGACTTGCCGGTAACGAGATTGAACTATGTATGGAGATACCGACGGTCAAATCTCGGGCAAGTAAAATACCGATAACAAAGGGAATAACTATGTTGACATTGCGGTTCGACTGATAAAGATCTTCGTAGAATATGTGGGAACCAATATGAACATCCAGGTTCCGCTATTGGTTATTGAACAGAGAGGTGTCTCGGTCCTGTCTACACAGTTCTTGAACCCGTAGGGTCCACACGCTTAACGTTCGATAACGATTGGTATTATATGAGTTATGTGTTTTGGTGACTGAAGGTTGTTCGGAGTCCTGGATGAGATCACAGACATGACGAGGAGTCTCGAAATGGTTGAAAGGTAAAGATTGATATATTGGAAGGTCACATTCGGCCACTGGAATGGTTTCGGGAAGTTTCAGATAAGTTTCGGAGTACCGGGAGGTTACCGGAACCCCCGGGAAAGTTAATGAGCCACATGGGCCTTGGTGGAGAAGAGAGGGCCGACCATAGGAGGTGGCACCCCCTCCTTGCCAATCCGAATTGGACAAGGGGTGGGGGTGGCGCCCCTCCTTTCCCTCTCCTACTCCCTTTCCCCCTTTGCTACTCCGGAAAGAAGGAAAAAAAGGGGAGGGGGGCAAATCCAACTAGGAGTAGAGTCCTAGTAGGACTCCCTCCCATGGCGCGCCCCTTAGTGGCCGGAGTCCTCCTCCCCTCCTTTATATACGGGGGCAGGGGGCACTGCAAAGGCAAAAATATTGTCTTAGCCATTTGCGGTGTCCCCCTCCACCGTTTACTCCGATAATATCATCGTAGTGCTTAGGTGAAGCCCTGCGCAGATCACATCACCAACACCGTCATCACACCATCGTGCCGACGGAACTCATCGACTCCATCGACACTCTGCTGGATCAAGAGTTCGAGGGATGCAATCGAGCTGAACGTGTGCAGAACTCGGAGGTGCCGTGCGTTCGGTACTTGATCGGTTGATTTGAGAAGACGTTCCGCTACATCAACCACGTTAAGTTAATGCTTCCGCTTTCGGTCTACGAGGGTACGTGGACATACTCTCCCCTCTCGTTTCTATGCATCTCCTAGATAGATCTTGCATGAGCGTAGGAGTTTTTTTGAAATTGGATGCTACATTTCCCAACAGTGGTATCAGAGCCACGTCTATGCGTACATGATATGCATGAGTAGAACACAAAGAGTTGTGGGCGGTAATCGTCATACTCCTTACCACCAATGTCTTATTTTGATTCGGTGGTATTGTTGGATGAAGCGGCCCGGACCAACCTTACATGACCGCGTTCATGAGACCGGTTCCACCAACAGACATGCAACTAGTTTTGCATAAAGGTGGCTGGCGGGTGTCTATTTTTCAACTTTAGTAGAATCGAATTTGACTGCGACTGGTCCTTGTGAAGGTTAAAACAGCAAACTTGATAAATCACCGTTGTGGTTTTTGTGCCGTAGGTATGTACGGTTCATGCTAGCAGCCCATAGCAGCCACGTAAAACTTGCAACAAACAAAGTAGAGGACGTCTAACTTGTTTTTGCAGGGCATGTTGTGATGTGATATGGTCAATACATGATGTCATATAAAGACTATTGTATGAGATGATCATGTTTTGTAGAAGTTATCAGCAACTGGCAGGAGCTTTATGGTTCTCACTTTATTGTATGAAATACAAGCGTTATATAATTGCTTTACTTCATCACTAAGCGGTAGCAATAGTCGTATAAGCAATGGTTGGCGAGATGACCACGACACTGCGATGGAGATCAAGGTGTCAAGCCGCTGACGATGGAGATCATGACATTGCTTTGGTGATGGAGATCATAAGCACAAGATGATGATGGCCATATCATGTCACATATTTTGATTGCATGTGATGTTTATCTTTTTATGCATCTTATTCTGCTTAGTACGGCGGTAGCATTATAAGATGATCCCTTGCTAAATTTCAAGGTATAAATGTTCTCCCCGAGTATGCACCGTTGCGAAAGTTCTTCATGCTGAGACACCAGGTGATGATCGGGTGTGATAGGCTCTACGTTGAAATACAATGGGCGCAAGCTATATTTGCACATGCAGAATACTCGAGTTAAACTTGACGAGCCTAGCACATTCAGGTATGGCCTCAAAACACTGGAGACCGGAAGGTTGAACATGAATCATATAGTAGATATGATCAACATAGTGATGTTCACCATTGAAGACTACTCCAGCTCACGTGATGATCGGGCATGGTGTATTGATTTGGATCACATATCATTTAGATGACTAGAGGGATGTCTATCTAAGTGGGAGTTCTTAAGTAATATGAGTAATTGAACTTAATTTATCATGAACTTACTCCAGATAGTTTTTTGCATATCTATGTTGTAGATGAATGGCCCATGCTACCGCTCCTTTGAATTTTAATGTGTTCCTAGAGAAAGCTAAGTTGAAAGATGATGGCATCAACTACACGGACTGGATCCATAACTTGAGAATTATCCTCATTGCTACATAGAAGAATTATGTCCTTGATGCACCGCTCGGTGTACCACCTGCCCCAGCAACTGCAGACATTGTGAATGCCTGGTAGTCACGTGTTGATGACTACTCATTAGTTCAATGTGCCATGCTTTACGGCTTAGAATTGGGACTTCAAAGACATTTTGAACGTCATGGACCATATGAGATGTTCCAGGAGTTGAAGTTGATATTTCAAGCAAATGCCCGAGTTGAGACATATGAAGTCTCCAACAAGTTCTATAGCTGCAAGATGGAGGAGAACAGTTCTGTTTGTGAGCACATACTCAGAATGTCTGGGTACCGTACTCACTTGACTCAGCTGGGAGTTAATCTTCCTGATGATTGTGTCATTGACCGAGTTCTTCAATGACTGCCACCAAGCTACAAAGGCTTCGTGATGAACTACAGTATGCAAGGGATGAATAAGACTATTCCTGAGATCTTCGCGATGCTAAAGGCCGCGGATATAGAAATCAAGAAGGAGCATTAAGTGTTGATGGTTAACAAGACCAGTAGTTTCAAGAAAAAGGGCAAGGGTAAAATGAAGGGGAACTTCAAAAAGACTGACAAGCAAGTTGTCTCTCCCGGGAAGAAACCCAAGTCTGGACCAAGCCTGAAATTGAGTGCTTCTACTGCACAGGGACTGGTCACTAGAAGCGGAACTGCCCCAAGTATTTGGCGGATAAGAAGGATATCAAGGTGAACAAAGGTATATTTGATATACATGTTATTGATGTGCACCTTACTCATTCTCGTAGTAGTGCGTGGGTATTTGATACTGGTTCGGTTACTCATATTTGTAACTCGAAGCAGGGACTACAGATTAAATGAAGATTGACTAAGGACGAGGTGACGATGCACGTGGGAAATGGTTCCAAGGTTGATGTATCGTCGTCGGCACGCTACCTCTACATCTACCTTCGGGATTAGTTTTAGACCTGAATAATTGTTATTTGGTGCCAGCTTTGAGCATGAACATTATATCTGGATCTTGTTTAGTGCGAGATGGTTATTCACTTAAATCAAAGAATAATGGTTGTTCTATTTATATGAGTAATATCTTTTATGGTCATGCACCGTTGAAGAGTGGTCTATTTCTGTTGAATCTTGATCATGATGATACACATATTCATAATATTGATGTCATGAGATGCAAAGTTGATAATGATAGTGTAATTTATTTGTGGCACTGCCGTTTCGGTCATATCCGTGTAAAGCGCATGATGAAACTCCATAAAGATGGACTTTTGGAATCACTTGATTATGAATCATTTGATACTTGCGAACTGTGCCTTATGGGCAAGATGAATAAAATTCTATTCTCTGGTCCAATGAGTGTTGATGCTCAGGGCAGGTATTGTTATTTTCTGGCCTTCATAGATGATTTGAGCAGATATGGGTATATCTACTTAATGAAACACAAGTCCGGAACATTTGAAAAGTTCAAAGAATTTCAGAGTGAAGTGGACAATCATTGTAACAAGAAAATAAAGTTTCTATGATCTAATCATGGAGGAAAATATTTGAGTTACGAATTTGGCCTTCATTTAAAACAATGTGGAATAGTTTCACAGCTCACGCCACCGGGAACACCACAGCGTAATGGTGTGTCCAAATGTCGTAACCGCACTTTATTCGATATGGTGTGATCTATGATGTCTCTTACTGATTAACCACTATCATTTTGGGGTTATGCATTAGAGACAAATGCATTCACTTTAAACAAGGCACCGTCAAAATCCGTTGAGACGACACCGTATGAACTGTGGTTTGGTAGCAAACCTAAGCTGTCGTTTCTTAAAGTTTGGGGATGCGATGCTTATGTTAAAAGGCTTCAGCCTAATAAGCTCGAACCCAAATCGGAGAAATGTGTATTCATAGAATACCCTAAGGAAACAATTGGGTACACCTTCTACCACAAGTCTGAAGGCAAGATTTTTGTTACTAAGAATGGAACCTTTCTAGAGAAGGAGTTTATCTCGAAAGAAAGTGAGTGGGAGGAAAGTAGAAATTGATGAGGTAATTGTACGTACTCTCAATTTGGAAGGTAGTTCATCCGAGAAATCTGTTCCTATGATGCATGCACCAATTGGAGAGGAAGTTAATGATAAAGATCATGAAACTATAGATCAAGTTTCTACAGAACCTCATAGGTCTGGCTGATCACGATACGCACCAGAGTGGTACGGTAATCCTATTCTGGAAGTCATGTTACTTGACCATGACGAACCTATGAACTATGAAGAACCTATGATGAGCCCAGATTCCGAGAAATGGCTTGAGGCCATCTGAGATAGGATCCATGTATGAGAACAAAGTGTAGACTTTGGTAGATCTGCCCGATGATCGGCGACCCATAGAGAATAAATGGATCTTCAAGAAGAAGACTGACGCTGACGGTAATGTTACTGTCTATAAAGCTCGACTTGTTGCAAAGGGTTTTCGACAAGTTCAAGGAGCTGACTATGATGAGACATTCTCACCCGTAGCGATGCTTAAGTCTGTCCGAATCATGTTAGCAATTCCCACATTTTATGATTATGAAATCTGGCAAATGGATGTCAAAACTCCATTCCTTAATGGATTTCTTAAAGAAGAGTTGTATATGATGCAACCAGAAGGTTTTGTCGATCCTAAAGGTGCTAACAAAGTGTGCAAGCTCTAGCGATCCATTTATGGACTGGTGAAAGCATCTCGGAGTTGGAATATACGCTTTGATGAGGTGATCAAAGCATATTGTTTTATGCAAACTTTTGGAGAAGCCTGTATTTTCAAGAAAGTGAGTGGGAGCTCTATAGCATTTCTAATATTATATGTGGATGACATATTGTTGACTAGAAATGATGTAGAATTTCTGGATAGCATAAAAGGATACTTGAATAAGATTTTTTTCAATGAAAGACCTCGGTGAAGCTGCTTACGTATTGAGCATCAAGATCTATAGAGATAGATCAAGACGCTTGATAGGACTTTCACAAAGAACATACCTTGATGAAGTTTTGAAGAAGTTCAAAATGGATCAGGCAAAGAAAGGGTTCTTGCCTGTGTTACAAGGTGTGAGGTTGAGACTCAATGCCCGACCACTGTAGAAGATAGAGAGAAAAGGAAAGTCATTCCCTATGCTTCGTCCGCAGGTTCTATCATGTATGCTATGCTGTGTACCAGACCTGATGTGTGCCTTGCTATAAGTTTAGCAGGGAGGTACCAAAGTAATCCAGGAGTGGATCACTGGACAACAGACAAGAACATCCTGAAGTACCTGAAAAGGACTAAGGATATATTTCTCATTTATGGAGGTGACAAAGAGCTTGTCATAAATGGTTACGTCGACACAAGCTTTGACACTAATCCGGATGATTCTAAGTCACAATCCGGATACGTGTTTTTATTGAATGGTGGAGCTGTCGGTTGGTCCAGTTCCAAACGGAGCATCATGGAGGGATCTACGTGTGGAGCGGAGTACATAGCTGCTTCGGAAGCAGCAAATGAACGAGGCTGGATGAAGGAGTTCATATCCGATCTAGGTGTAATACCTAGTGCATCGGGTCCAATGAAAATCTTTTGTGACAATACTGGAGCAATTGCCTTGGCGAAGGAAAACGGATTTCACAAAAAGACCAAACACATCAAGAGACGCTTCAACTCCATTCGAGATTTTGTCAAGGAGGGAGACATAGAGATTTGCAAAATACATACCAGTCTGAATGTTGCAGACCCGTTGACTAAGCCTCTTCCACAAGCAAAGCATGATTAGCACCATGAATCCATGGGTGTTAGATTCATTACAATGTAATCAAGATTATTGACTCTAGTGCAAGTGGGAGACTGGAGGAAATATTCCCTAGAGGCAATAATAAAGTTGCTATTTTATATTTCCTTATTCATGATAAATGTTTGTTATTCATGCTAGAATTGTATTAACTGGAAACCTGATACATGTGTGGATACATAGACAAAACAACGTGTCCCTAGTATGCCTCTACTAGACTAGCTCGTGGATCAAAAGATGGTTAAGTTTCCTAGCCATGGACATGAGCTGTCATTTCATAATGGGATCACATCATTAGTAGAATGATGTGATGGACAAGACCCATCCGTTAGTTTAGCATAATGTTCATTCCGTTTTACTGCTATAGATTTCTTCATGTCAAATATATATTCCTCCGACTATGAGATTATGCAACTCCTGGACACCGGAGGAATGGCTTGTGTGCTGTCAAATGTCTCAACGTAACTGGGTGATTATAAAGATGCTCTATAGGTATCTCCGAAGGTGTTTGTTGGGTTGACATAGATCGAGATTAGGATTTGTCACTCCGAGTATCGGAGAGGTATCTTCTTGCCCTCTCGGTAATGCACATCATATGAAGCCTTGCAAGCAATGTGACTAATGAGTTAGTTACGGGATGATGCACTACGGAACGAATAAAGAGACTTGTCGGTAATGAGATTGAACTAGGTATGGAGATACCGACGATCGATTCTCGGGCAAGTAACATACCAATGACAAAGGGAATAACTATATTGACATTGCGGTTCGACAGATAAAATCTTCGTAGAATATGGGAACCAATATGAGCATCCAGGTTCTACTATTGGTTATTGACCGGAGAGGTGTCTCGGTCATGTCTACATAGATCTAGAACCCGTAGGGTCTGCACGCTTAACGTTCGATGATGATTGGTATTATATGAGTTATGTGTTTCGGTGACCAAAGTTTGTTCGGAGTCCTGGATGAGATCATAGACATGACAAGGAGTCTCGAAATGTTCGATAGGTAAAGATAGATATATTGGAAGGTTACATTCGGACACCAGAATGGTTTCAGGAAGTTTCAGATAAGTTTCGGAGTACCGGGAGGTTACCGAAACCCCCGGGGAAAGTTAATGGGCCACATGGGCCTTGGTGGAGAAGAGAGGGCCGGCCATAGGAGGTGGCGCCCGCCCGCCCTTGCCAATCCGAATGGGACAAGGGGTATGGGCGGCGCCCCCCCTTTCCCTCTCCTACTCCCTCTCCCTTTTCCCCTTTGCTACTCCAGAAAGAAGGAAAAAAGGGGGGCCGACTCCTACTAGGAGTGGAGTCCTAGTAGGACTCCCCCCCATGGCGCGCCCCTTGGTGGTCGGCCTCCTCCTCCCCTCCTTTATATACGGGGGAAGGGGGGCGCCCCAAAGGCAAAAACATTGTCTTAGCCGTGTGAGGTGCCCCCCTCCACCGTTTACTCCTCTGATAGTATCATCATAGTGCTTAGGCGAAGCCCTGCGCGGATCACATCACCAACATCATCATCACGCCGTCGTGCTGACGGAACTCATCGACTCCATCGACACTCTGCTGGATCAAGAGTTCGAGGGATGTCATCAAGCTGAACACGTGTAGAACTCGAAGGTGCCGTATGTTCTGTAGCGACCCGACCTCAAACGGTCAAGTCTCTGTGCTTAAGTGTCATCCATGGATCGGTATGCTGACACACACAGTACCCGAGGATTTATAACAGAGGTAAATCACATGTATAAAGTAACGTAAATACTATTACCTCAATCCAAATAGCGGAAGTAACAACAAGGTTGTGGATTACCATCAACACCAACGGCAAAGTTGAGTGTAGAAATCGTAACCCTAACGTATCACTTACTCGTCGTAAGATTCCTGCAACATGAGACGTTGCAGCCACAAAGGGTCAGTACATTGAATGTACTAGTGTGACGCCCCGAGACCGTTGCTCCAGTTGCCTTCCATTTTTTTAGTTGTTGTCGTGTGTTTATTGTGTTTGTTGCATTATCATAATTGTTTTCCATATTTCATTCGTACATGTTTATGCCATGATCATGATGAATGCCATTGCGATATTTTGCTTCTTGCATCATGTTCATCTTTTACTATATTGCATTGTGTTATCCTTGTTTGCTTGCCATGGTCGTCTCACTTGCTTTGTTCTATGCTTCATGATGTGATATTGCCTTTGTCATTTTTGTTGCATTTGCATCATGATCATCTTTGTAGTGTGCTTGTTATGTTTGTGAGCTCCTTCTCCTCATCTTCTTTGTTGTTCCATCTTGTCCTTCCATCTAAACCATCATCTAGCGCAACACCCCATCACTAGCTTCTTCCTTTCAATTATCACACATTTATTGCAAGTGGCATTTTCCTGTCCCATAAAATGTTCACTTATTTTCTGTAAATCTTACACCATGCCTGCACCCTCTCTGCCAAGTTGCAGCTCTTTGTAAGTTGCTTTGGTTGGGCTAGAATTTAACTCAAGTTTGAATTAAATTCAAACTTGTTTTAAATTTATGTCTGTAAAAATATCCAAACCAATTTTACTTAATTATCCATTATACCAGCAGTCCGGAAATATTTTCATCTTGGCCACTACCCTATGCAAACTCCCTGCACTTTTCTTTCTTCTTTTCTGTTTGAAGAATAAGGAAGAAGGTGAGGAGGGCAGCAGCCCAGCGCAGCTGCAGCGCAGCCCAACATCACCCCCAGCCCAATGCCCAAACGACCACCTGCTCCGTTTCCCCTCCATCCCCCTCGCTCCAGACACAGAGCGCTCGCGCCGTCGCGCCGTGAGCTCACGGATGTCGAGGCCAGCGATGCTCACGCCCCTTTAAAAGCCCTGTAGCGACCCCTAGGGTTTCCCCTTCCTCCTCTCCCCCTTCCCCGCCGCCGCCGCGCAGGTAAGAGCACCCAAGCGCCCTATTGCCTCGCTTCCGATCGCCATGGCCGAGGCGAGCCGGAGCTCTCCTCCGACGTAGGAGCTCCAACGCCGGCCCCTTCTTCCTCTACGCGCACCACGACACCTCCACAACCCCGTTCCCGCTGCGATCCAAGGCCGGAGTCGCCAAGTCCATCGACGTCATCTTCCTCTTCTTCCTCTGCTTCACGGACCCGAGCGCCTCCGTCGATCATCGCGCCCTACCGCCGTCTCCAGTCACCCGTGACCTCATACGACTCCAGCAGCACCCCCACGGTGAAGCCCCGCTCCTCCCCATCTCTCTCTCCGGTTCAATTCTGTCACCGTGGTCGTCTTCCCGAGTTGCCAATCCCATATCCGCCATGGATGAGGTGCTCGAGCTCCTCACACCCATGCGCCTCCTGCACATACGCGCACAACACACGCGCGTCCTCTGCCGCACGCCGCCCCTTTGCTGCACCTTCGCGGGCACACCAAAATGCACATGCATCTGCACATGCACATGCCGCGCTAGTTTGCGAGCACGTGGCCCTGCTGCGTCTTGCCTTGCCGCCATGCCCGAGACGAGCTCAAGCTCGTGCTCGAGCCAATCTCCTACAGCTGCTGCGCCTGCATGCGACCATCCCGCAGCTGCTCAAGCATCCAATCCCGCACCCACGTCGGTGCTCTTCTGCTGCAGAAGCCGCCGCCTTTGCTCGCTGTCGTCGCCGGAGTTTTGCCGTCTGTCCCTGAAGCCATGGCTTGCTGTTGGGATCAGCTATTAGATATTGCTCCCCACCTGAGATCAATCCCTTCGCTAGGTTGGTGGTCATCGCTGCACATGCTTATCTGAGGGATCTGGGGTTCAAATCCTAGGCACCCCTATTTTCCTTTTTGCTCTCTGTTCGTTGATTCTTCAGTCCAGATCAGTTGGAGAGCATGTGTCATTTAGAGCCGAACCCATCCATTGTCGCCTATCCATTGTAGCCCAGCTGGTCAGCCACACGCGCATGCATCCGGGAGGTCTTGGGTTCAAATCCCAGTTGCCCCTGTTTTGCTTTGTTTCTTTTTATTTTGCACACACGCACACTAACTCCTCCATTTCGGGCCAGGTCCATCTTGGGCGTTGCACAGTGCGTTGCATTCGGCCCGTAGACGTTTTTTTTTCATTCTGTGATTTTGTCACATATCCAGTGCATGCATATTTTCAGAAATGCCATTAAAATTGCATTGCTCATATCTAAATATCCATGCATCCAAATGAAACATGTCGTATATGTGAAATGCTTAGAATTTCATGTACTTTCACAATATCCAACTTTCACCCATGTTAAAAATAATTAATCTTGCTGGTTGAATTAATTTGGTTAAATGCCATGTTAAAATGATTTATTTCATAACTATATAACTGTAGCTCGGTTTTAAATAAACTTTATATGTAAATGGGGTGGAAAAATGCATAGTTTAACATGGTGGCATTGTTTTGCATGTTTAACCACTATAATATATGGTTTAGGTCAGAACAGTACCTTATTCGAAATATGGACATGGGGATTTTCTGGAATTGTTGTTTGTTTGTTCCGGCCTCATTTAAACTTGCCTAGATAGTTAGTTTACTTATGTTTCATCTCTTGCCATGTTTAACAACATTTAATATTGTTGTGTACCTAAACAAGAGTGAACTAAATAACTCGATGTGGTGTTTTATCTATATGCAACTCGTTGCATATTGAGCTCCACTTAAATTGTAGTGTTGTTTGTTGAACTTTGCCATGCCATGCCTCATTAACCGGACATGAATCATACTTGTTTGTGCATCATGCCATGATTATGCTTGTGTGTTTACCATATTGTTTGCTTCTTTCTGGTTTGCTTCTCTCGTTAGCTTCGGTTTCGTTCCGGAGTTGTGAGAATTCGTTCGACTACGTCCGTTCATCTTCTTCATGGACTCGTTCCTCTTCCTAGCGGGATTTCAGGCAAGATGACCGTCACCTTGGATCTCACTACTATCATTGCTATGCTAGTTGCTTCGTTCTATCATTATGCTGCGCTACCTATCATTTGCTCTTCAAGCCTCCCAAATTGCCATGTCAGCCTCTAACCTTTTCACCCTTCCTAGCAAACCATTGCTTGGCTATGTTACAGCTTTGCTCAGCCCCTCTTATAGCGTTGTTAGTTGCAGGTGAAGTTGAAGATTGCTCCATGATGGACAGGATTGTGTTGGGATATCACAATATCTCTTATTTAATTAATGCATCTATATACTTGGTAAAGGGTGGAAGGCTCGACCTTATGCGTGGTGTTTTGTTCCACTCTTGCCGCCCTAGTTTCCGTCATACCGGTGTTATGTTCCCAGATTTTGCGTTCCTTACGCGGTTGGGTGATTGATGGGACCCCCTTGACAGTTCGCTTTGAATAAAACTCCTCCAGCAAGGCCCAACCTTGGTTTTACCATTTGCCTCACCTAGCCCTTTTTCCCTTGGGTTTCCGGAGCCCGAGGGTCATCTTTATTTACCCCCCGGGCCAGTGCTCGTCGTGAGTGTTGGTCCAACCTGTCAGCCGCCGGTGGCCACCAGGGGCAACTCTGGGCTGGCCTATCGGAAGTTTGGACAATCCGGTGTGCCCTGAGAACGAGATATGTGCAACTCCTATCAGGATTTGTCGGCATATTCGGGTGGCTTTGCTGGTCGTGTTTTACCATTGTCGAAATGTCTTGTAAACCGGGATTCCGAGTCTGATCGGGTCTTCCTGGGAGAAGGTATATCCTTCGTTGATCGCGAGAGCTTATCATGGGCTAAGTTGGGATACCTCTGCAGGGTATAAACTTTCGAAATCCGTACCCGCGGTTATGTGGCAGATGGGAATTTGTTAATGTCCGGTTGTAGATAACTCGACACCAGATCCAAATTAAAATGCATCAACCGCATGTGTAGCCGTGATGGTCTCTTTTCAGCGGAGTCCGGGAAGTGAACACGGATTTTGGGTTATGTTTGACGTAAGTAGGAGTTCAGGATCACCTCTTGATCATTGTTAGCTTCACGACCATTCCGTTTGCTCTCTTCTCGCTCTTATTTGCGTATGTTAGCCACCATACTTGCTTTGTCGCTACTGCAACCTCACCACTTTACCCCTTCCTTTCCCATTAAGCTTTGCTAGTCTTGATACCCATCGTAATGGGATTGCTGAGTCCTCGTGGCTCACAGATTACTACAACAACAGTTGCAGGTACAGGTTTATGCGATGATCTTGACGCGAGAGCGATGCTTGCTTGTTTTGGAGTTCTTCTTCCGCTTCTTCTTCGATCAGGGGATAGGTTCCAGGTCGGCAGCCTGGGCTAGCAGGGTGGATGTCGTTTGAGTTTCTTTTTGTGTTTCATCCGTAGTCGGATGATGCTCTAATGTATTGTGATGTTGTATTCGTGTGGCATTGTATGTCTCTTGTATGTATCCCCATCTATTATGTAATGTTGATGTAATGATATCCACCTTGTAAAAGCGTCTTCAAGATGCGCTTCTATCCTTGGTGGGACCTTTGAGTTCCTTTAGGATAGGGTCGCATCTTGGGCGTGACAAGCTGGTAATCAGAGCCTCGACCGACCATAGGAGCCCCCTTGATTGTTGGCCATTGTTGAGTCTAGAAGAAAACTATTTTGAGTCTTAGGATTATATATATCGGAGAGTAGGATTCTTTTTACTCCTTAGCCCCCTTCGCCGCTCTGGTGAGGACTCCTGACATAAATGTTTTGTCTTTTCTCTCCTCAAATTTCACTAAATTTTTTTTAGGATCACGCGGGTATCTTCGAATCATTCCGATGGTTTTGTGACGAGAACATTGTTCTTGGTGCATCCTATCTTTTATGTGGCAGTGACCCGGGGAGTTGAGCTCCGAGGTGTTGTCATCACAATTTTATCGTTGCAGTTCTGGAATACCTGAGTTTTGCCGACATCGAAAATCTCTTTTATGCAGTTGTTGGTGAGATAACCTCGACGCCACCCAGTACTGGGGCGGGAGTTCAGGAGTATTGCCATAGCTCGTATAACAGATGCGTTTCGAAGGTTGAGGTACACGATTTTCGGAGTTTTCTTGGTTATGTGTTGACGGATGGATACAGCTTGGATGTAGGTATTGTTAGTTTGGGTGAGATATATTGCTTCCCCTGTATCCACAACACCAGATTGCATAACCAGAAAGTTTCGGGTGTTTATAGGTGGGAATTCAAGTAGCTCCTAGAATATCTTTTCGACAGATGCATGATATGGGATTGGGTAAATCTTTATCATATGTATTTGTTCCGGCTTATTTCTGCAAGCCAATCCTTTGTTTTGTTTTGAGTTGTGGTATTCGAGTTGCTTCAATGTCAAGTGTTGATTCCATACCTTTCAAGCGGTGTTCTCATATTTATATGGGAGTGCTAATCCTTCTTGATCATTGAGGTTGTCATGTTAATTATTTTCCAACCGGCGTGCTTCTCTCCAGGCTAATACTATCATTTTTTCCCATTCGCGAGATCAACTCTAAGTTTTCTCACCGGTGTTTGTTTCATCCGTCCCAAGTTACCTTTGTTTTCCCGCCCTCCCACCCTTTTTCTTCAAGGACTCAGATTTCTTAATCATGTATCCTTTTATTTGTGGGAAGTCTCTTCATTCTTTTCTTTCAATGTTCTTATCCGGTGATTTCCCATGAAGATGCTCAACATTTTCGAGTTCATCATTCTTCATTCTCGTATTCTTTTCCGGTGGATCCAATTCAAGCTTTCGGTGTTGATCATATCCATTTCCTCGTTTCAAATGTTTTTCCATGTCGGTGCACCTCTTAGTTGTTCACCTCTCTCTATTCTTATCCGGAGTGCTCAAGATATCTCAGAAGAATCAAGTTCCCATTCTTAATCCGTTCGAGTTACTTCAAGGTTTTTCTCTCATTCAAGCTATTTAATTCTACCGGTGCAATCTCTATTTCAAGCAATCCTTCAATGATGTTTCTTTCGAGTGGGCCCTAACCCACAGGTGTTTTCCAGGATCTTACCTGACTCTTCCAATTATTCTGGAGCTATTCCCAAATTCTTTTCCAAGTTTGACGTAAGAATGAATTCTCATCAGTCATATTCCTTCTCCAAGATCGCTTTCAAATCATTTTCATTGTTGGCTCAACCTCTTTGTTTTTCATTCTCCCGGAGCATCTCAACAATTTATGGTGGTGTTTCTCGTCGTCATTTCTCGGATTTTGAAGACCGAAGAAGAGTTCCTCTTAAATCCTAACCCGTTCTTCCAAAGATGTGTAGATCAAGCTTGATGACATCCTCTCATAATTGTTTTCAATTGTGGGAATTCTTTTCACCCATCCAGAGCATTTCATGAGTTGTTTCCATTTCTTTACTCCGAAGTCCATCATGTCATAGTTCTTCATTCTCAGCATGTAGCTATCGTTCTCCAAATCTTACCGGTGCATCGTTCAAATAACCTCTAATCAGTTCATGGCCTCTTTGTTCTCTTGTATCTAAATCCCTTCAAGTATCTTCATTCATTTTCAAATTCTTTCCGGAGAATTGTGCCTTTGCTAATCTCATTTTCAATTCTTACGGTGGTTCATTCAAGATTTCACTTCCTTCATTATCATACCAATTCATTCATTCTTTCGTTCTTCCAAATCCTACCGAAGGTTCATTGAAGACCTTCCTCAAGGTTGTGCCTTATACCCCTCAGTCCTTTTCCAATAAGAATAAGTAGTATGCGAAATCCATTGCTAGTCATCAATTTATTTTGATGAAGGATAAACATACAATAAATCTTATTCTTTCCTCGAAGTGATTAATCTTTTCTTCCGGAGTTTGTTCCCGTTATCAATTTTCCCGGTTCTAAGTTATTCATATTTTCTTTTCCGGAGTTCCAAGTTTTTACTCGCTTCTCTTGTCGGAAGCTCCGTCTAAATCAATACAAGGCTTTAATTTTATTCTTTTCATCCTTCAATTCGATCTCATCATCCTTTTGTCACCAGAGTTCTTCATGGTGGTTCTTCATGATTTAATTCATTCTTCAAGTTTCCATCAAGAGTCTTGATGAGAGTTCAACTATCTTTTCTTCTTGCGTCTCGAAGTGCAAATAATTCTGCGTATTCTTTTGAAGTGGAGTTTTGCATTTCTTAGTTCTTCTCAGTCTTTTAATCATTTCCGTTTGCGGCCGGTTATCACCTCATTATTTTCGAGATGTTTTTCCATAAGTCCACAACAAGCTTATTCTTTTGTTATTGAATATCTCAACAACTCCGTTCAATCCTTCCTATAAAGATGCTATCAAATTCATTCATGGTGGAAGTTGTTGTTCTCTCATCCGTTCTTTTTCATTCCATTCTTTCAATTCTTCCGGAGTCATTGTGATGTTCATCTCGTCAAGTGTCATTCAATCTTGTGAAGTTCATGTCTCCATTCCTTCCATTTTCAGCCGGAGTGCTTCCCAAATTCATTCGTGCTTATTATTTTTCTGCCTTGTCTAACCAGAGTGGTTTTAGAGTCTATCTTATTCAACGAGCTTTTGATTCTCGTCATATTCGCTGTTCCTCTTCTCTACCGAGTGATATCGACTTTGTTCATCTTCTCTCTTGCGTTCTTACTTCACCCCTTCCTCTTTATCTTCCGTCTCGTTCCTAAGATCTCGGGACGAGATCTCTTGTTAGTGGGGGAGTGTTGTGACGCCCCGAGATCGATGCTCCAGTTGCCTTCCATTTTTTTAGTTGTTGTCGTGTGTTTATTGTGTTTGTTGCATTATCATAATTGTTTTGCATATTTCATTCATACATGTTTATGCCATGATAATGATGAATGCCATTGCGATATTTTGCTTCTTGCATCATGTTCATCTTTTACTATATTGCATTGTGTTATCCTTGTTTGCTTTCCATGGTCGTCTCACTTGCTTTGTTCTATGCTTCATGATGTGATATTGCCTTTGTCATTTTTGTTGCATTTGCATCATGATCATCTTTGTAGTGTGCTTGTTATGTTTGTGAACTCCTTCTCCTCATATTCTTTATTGTTCCATCTTTTCCTTCCATCTAAACCATCATCTAGCGCAACACCCCATCACTAGCTTCTTCCTTTCAATTGTCACACATTTATTGCAAGTGGCATTTTCCTGTCCCATAAAATGTTCACTTATTTTCTGTAAATCTTACACCATGCCTGCACCCTCTCTGCCAAGTTGCAGCTCTTTGTAAGTTGCTTTGGTTGGGCTAGAATTAAACTCAAGTTTGAATTAAATTCAAACTTGTTTTAAATTTATGTCTGTAAAAATATCCAAACCAATTTTACTTAATTATCCATTATACCAGCAGTCCGGAAATATTTTCATCTTGGCCACTACCCTATGCAAACTCCCTGCACTTTTCTTTCTTCTTTTCTGTTTGAAGAGTAAGGAAGAAGGTGAGGAGGGCAGCAGCCCAGCGCAGCTGCAGCGCAGCCCAACATCACCCCCAGCCCAATGCCCAAACGGCCACCTGCTCCGTTTCCCCTCCGCCCCCCTCGCTCCAGACACAGAGCGCTCGCGCCGTTGCACCGTGAGCTCACGGACGTCGAGGCCAGCGACGCTCGCGCCCCTTTAAAAGCCCTGTAGCGACCCCTAGGGTTTCCCCTTCCTCCTCTCCCCCTTCCCCGCCGCCGCCGCGCAGGTAAGCGCACCCAAGCGCCCTATTGCCTCGCTTCTGATCGCCATGGCCGAGGCGAGCCGGAGCTCTCCTCCGGCGTAGGAGCTCCAACGCCGGCCCCTTCTTCCTCTACGCGCACCACGACACCTGCACGACCCCATTCCCGCTGCGATCCAAGGCCGGAGTCGCCAAGTCCATAGACGTCATCTTCCTCTGCTTCCTCTGCTTCACGGACCCGAGTGCCTCCGTCGGTCATCGCGCCCTACCGGCGTCTCCAGTCACCCGCGACCTCATACGACTCCAGTAGCACCCCCACGGTGAAGCCCCGCTCCTCCCCATCTCTCTCTCCGGTTCAATTCTGTCACCGTGGTCGTCTTCTCGAGTTGCCAATCCCATATCCGCCATGGATGAGGTGCTCGAGCTCCTCACACCCATGCGCCTCCTGCACATACGCGCATAGCACACACGCATCCTCTGCACGCACGCCGCCCCTTTGCTGCACCTTCGCGGCCACACCAACACGCACATGCATCTGCACATGCGCACGGCCGCGCTAGTTTGCGAGCCCGTGGCCCTGCTGCGTCTTGCCTCGCCGCCATGCCCGGGACGAGCTCAAGCTCTTGCTCGAGCTAATCTCATGCAGCTGCTGCGCCTGCACGCGACCATCCCGCAGCTGCTCAAGCATCCAATCCCGCACCCACGCCGGTGCTCTTCTGCTGCAGAAGCCGCTGCCTTCGCTCGCTGTCGTCGCCGGAGTTTTGCCGTCCGTCCCTGAAGCCATGGCTTGCTGTTGGGATCAGCTATTAGATATTTCTCCCCACCTGAGATCAATCCCCTCACTAGGTTGTTGGTCATCGCCGTGCATGCTTATCTGAGGGATCTGGGGTTCAAATCCCAGGTGCCCCTATTTTCCTTTTTGCTCTCTTTTCATTGATTCTTCAGTCCAGATCAGTTCGAGAGCATGTGTCATTTAGAGCCGAACCCATCCAATGTCGCCTATCCATTGTAGCCTAGCTGGTCAGCCACACGCGCATGCATCCGGGAGGTCTTGGGTTCAAATCCCAGTTGCCCCTGTTTTGCTTTGTTTCTTTTTATTTTGCACACACGCACACTCAATCATCCATTTCGGGCCAGGTCCATCTTGGGCGTTGCACAGTGCGTTGCATTCGGCCCGTAGACGTTTTTTTCCATTCTGTGATTTTGTCACATATCCAGTGCATGCATATTTTCAGAAATGCCATTAAAATTGCATTGCTCATATCTAAATATCCATGCATCAAAATGAAACATGTCGTATATGTGAAATGCTTAGAATTTCATGTACTTTCACAATATCCAACTTTCACCCATGTTAAAAATAATTAACCTTGCTGTTTGAATTAATTTGCTGAAATGCCATGTTAAAATGATTTATTTCATAACTATATAACCGTAGCTCGGTTTTAAATAAATTTTATATGTAAATGGGGTGGAAAATGCATAGTTTAACATGGTGGCATTGTTTTGCATGTTTAACCACTATAATATATGGTTTAGGTAAGAACAGTACCTTATTCGAAATATGGGGATTTTCTGGAATTGTTGTTTGTTTGTTCCGGCCTCATTTAAACTTGCCTAGATAGTTAGTTTACTTATGTTTCATCTCTTGCCATGTTTAACAACATTTAATATTGTTGTGTACCTAAACAAGAGTGAACTAAATAACTCGATGTGGTGTTTTATCAATATGCAACTCGTTGCATATTGAGCTCCACTCAAATTGTAGTGTTGTTTGTTGAACTTTGCCATGCCATGCCTCATTAAACCGGACATGAATCATACTTGTTTGTGCATCATGCCATGATTATGCTTGTGTGTTTACCATATTGTTTGCTTCTTTCTGGTTTGCTTCTCTCGTTAGCTTCGGTTTCATTCCGGAGTTGTGAGAATTCGTTCGACTACGTCCATTCATCTTCTTCATGGACTCGTTCCTCTTCCTAGCGGGATTTCAGGCAAGATGACCGTCACCTTGGATCTCACTACTATCATTGCTATGCTAGTTGCTTCGTTCTATCATTATGCTGCGCTACCTATCATTTGCTCTTCAAGCCTCCCAAATTGCCATGTCAGCCTCTAACCTTTTCACCCTTCCTAGCAAACCATTGCGTGGCTATGTTACCGCTTTTCTCAGCCCCTCTTATAGCGTTGTTAGTTGCAGGTGAAGTTGAAGATAGCTCCATGATGGACAGGATTGTGTTGGGATATCACAATATCTCTTATTTAATTAATGCATCTATATACTTGGTAAAGGGTGGAAGGCTCGACCTTATGCCTGGTGTTTTGTTCCACTCTTGCCGCCCTAGTTTCCGTCATACCGGTGTTATGTTCCCGGATTTTGCGTTCCTTACGCGGTTGGGTGATTTATGGGACCCCCTTGACAGTTCGCTTTGAATAAAACTCCTCCAGCAAGGCCCAACCTTGGTTTTACCATTTGCCTCACCTAGCCCTTTTCCCCTTGCGTTTCCGGAGCCCGAGGGTCATCTTTATTCCCCCCCCCCCCAGGCCAGTGCTCGTCGTGAGTGTTGGTCCAACCTGTCAGCCGCCGGTGGCCACCAGGGGCAAACTCTGGGCTGGCCTACCGGAAGTTTGGACAATCCAGTGTGCCCTGAGAACGAGATATGTGCAGCTCCTATCAGGATTTGTCGGCACATTCGGGTGGCTTTGCTGGTCTTGTTTTACCATTGTCGAAATGTCTTGTAAACCGGGATTCCGAGTCTGATCGGGTCTTCCTGGGAGAAGGTATATCCTTCATTGATCACGAGAGCTTATCATGGGCTAAGTTGGGACACCCCTACAGGGTATAAACTTTCGAAAGTCGTGCCCGCAGTTATGTGGCAGATGGGAATTTGTTAATGTCCGGTTGTAGATAACTTGACACCAGATCCAAATTAAAACGCATCAACCGCATGTGTAGCCGTGATGGTATCTTTTCGGCAGAGTCCGGGAAGTGAACACGGTTTTTGGGTTATGTTTGACGTAAGTAGGAGTTTAGGATCACCTCTTGATCATTGTTAGCTTCACGACCGTTCCGTTTGCTCTCTTCTCGCTCTTATTTGCGTATGTTAGCCACCATACTTGCTTAGTCGCTGCTGCAACCTCACCACTTTACCCCTTCCTTTCCCATTAGGCTTTGCTAGTCTTGATACCCATGGTAATGGGATTGCTGAGTCCTCGTGGCTCACAGATTACTACAACAACAGTTGCAGGTACAGGTTTATGCGATGATCTTGACGCGAGAGCGATGCTTGCTTGTTTTGGAGTTCTTCTTCTGCTTCTTCTTATCAAGGGATAGGTTCCAGGTCGGCAGCCTGGGCTAGCAGGGTGGATGTCGTTTGAGTTTCTATTTGTGTTTCATCCGTAGTCGGATGATGCTCTAATGTATTGTGATGTTGTATTCGTGTGGCATTGTATGCCTCTTGTATGTATCCCCATCTATTATGTAATGTTGATGTAATGATATCCACCTTGTAAAAGCGTCTTCAAGATGCGCTGCTATCCTTGGTGGGACCTTTGAGTTCCTTTAGGATAGGGTCGCATCTTGGGCGTGACAACTAGCAAATTCACACCATTGGATAAATGATGAATAATAGCTATCACTACATGCATATTTGGCTGGTGGAAAGCTGTAAGTCTATAATGTCTTTGCGAAAAGCCAGTTTTTCCCTAGTGCAAATGAATATATTTTATTTAACTACAAAGTTTGTTGAAAACATTGAGAAGGTAATCCCCGTCTCAATCCCAATTAAAAGTAATCATTAACAACCCAACAAATTAATTAAGTAACGTGATGAGATCAACATGATAATCCAAGAATAAGATACTCAAAATGTCCATAACCGGGGACACGCCTAACCATGATTAGTTTGTACACTCTGCAGAGGTTTGCGCACTTTTCCCCACAAGACTCGATCTCCTCCGTTGAATTTCTCGCACTACATGATGTTTGAGAAACGGATGACCAAGACATAGTCTTTCAGAAGCGTTAGCACCTTACGATGGGTAGACAGTTACACCTACTTTCCCCTACATCTGCTAGTCTACCACTGCAAGAGTTCACACGACTTAATCAACTATTCTAGAGCCCATAATAGCTTGTGGCTGCACATGGAAGTTTCTAGCATGAATAATCTTATGATCCCTTTGAGCCTGGGTGGCGGTCCACAGGAAAATCACACGGAACCCCGGGATTTCCAAAAAAACAGGCAACACTGGATTCCCCAGGTGCCTCAATCCACCCAGGTGTGTATTAAAGTAGCCACCTTAAGTTAACCATTAGTTAACAATCTCACATCTGTTATGGATACTCTCAATCCCAATCCACGTTTACGAGCATAACATAGCAATATAAGCATAATGTTGAAGTAACTCCCAAGGGTTTGGTAATAAACAGGGCAATAGGTTCTACTTCTTCAACTACTTCCCAATACCCACATGTTAATCAG
Organism: Triticum dicoccoides; assembly: GCF_002162155.2. Classification (NCBI taxonomy): domain Eukaryota; kingdom Viridiplantae; phylum Streptophyta; class Magnoliopsida; order Poales; family Poaceae; genus Triticum; species Triticum dicoccoides. The sequence continues at coordinate 386,557,577 of NC_041385.1, read as the reverse complement.
ATCCTACTCATGCAATGTTTGAGGGATGAAACTAATGCATAAAAACTGGGTAATGAAAAGTATGATCAAAGTGTGAACTTGCCTGTACGGTTAATGAAGATGCTTCGCACTCAATACTCCTGATATTTCTACTCGTCACACTCCGCTCAATCTATCGTAAGCAAACAATAATGACCACACATAAGCAATCACTCAAAAGATCGGAAAGAACAAAGAAGACAAATCGGAAAACGTCAAAACCAAGCGAACAACTCTTGCAACATAAAACAATTTCTAACAGTACCAAAACTATGTGAATTTGGCCTTATCAGAAAGTTTAGGTCAAGGGCTTCGGTATGCAAAAAGAATCACTCAAATCGGAGTTATAAAACTGAAATTACGGTTAAATGAAATTCAAATACTAAACTATTTGAATTAAAATTTAAAACTTTCAAAAACATGTTTAAGTTGTTTTACTGGATAGAGGGGATCATAATGAAGGGCATTGGTTTCATTGGATTTGGACAAACGAGCAAAAAGTTGTGAGCGTTTGAAAACTAGGGGCTAATCTATAAAATAACACTACGGATATGTCCCTGGTAGAAATTAAAAATAAAAATAAAAACCCTATCGAACGAGCGTTCGGTAACGAACGAAAACATTCGCTGAAACTAATCTAAACAGAAAATGTTCGCTACCAAACTAACTAAAAAAACCGCGTTTTAAACGAAAACCGAACCCTAAAGGAAAAAAAGGGAAACCGGGGTGGTTTATTATCGGACCGGGAAAACCGGCGGGTCGGGCGGTGAGCAGATCCGGCCGGTGGTGAACTCTGGCGTGGGCATCGGGGCTGGCGGTGGTGTCCAGCGAGGTGCGGCAACGGCTGCGGTGGCGCGGTGGAGTGCGGCGGCGGCGACCTGACGGAGTGCGGCGGCGCGAGCAGCAGCAGCGGCGAATCTCGGCGGCGGCGGCGGCGGTTGGTGAGTGTGGAGGCAAGATGTGCGGCGAGGGGAGAGGAGGGAGGCCGGGGCGGCGGTCTCGCCTTTTAAAGGTGGAGGGTGGAGGGCGTGGCGTGCGGGAGGGGTTGGGGCGCGAGGAGGCCGGCTCGGCCATGGCGGTGGCCGGCGAGTCGTGCGGCAGCGGGACTCCTGCTCGGGAGCTCGGGGACGGCGAGGAGGTGGGCTGCGCCGCGGCCTGGTGGGAGCTGGGCCGGCCCAGTCAGCGACGGAGGAAGTTTTTTTTCAAAATACAGACAGTCAAAGAAATAAACAAAGGAAATAAAAATAGAAATATAATATAGGCATATTATATATCAAAAAAAATTAGAAAAAGATTTCCTACAAGATGAACATTATTCTAGATTAAAATAAAATACATAAAAATTCAAATAAATTAAACAATGCTATTGCTCTAATAAAATCCAATAAAGATCATTTTAAAAATACCAAAATGATTTCAAATTTATTTCTCTCCAATTTTCTGTTGTAGGGAATCATTTTACCCTATTTTCCATATATTTTATTTTTGGAGAAAAATAGTTTGAATAAAACCCAAATAACTCCAATTTGAAAAATAATTTCAAAAGGACTTTAAATTGGATTTGTTTTAAACTCCCAACTCATATTTCATATGATTTGAAGAAGTCATTTTATCTTCTCTCATGAAAATCATTGAGTTGCATAAAGTTTCTGAATTTGAAATAGTTCCAAATGGAATTCAAATATTTTCAAAACCCTTTTCATTTAATTAAAAGGAAGAAGTCATGTCATCTTCTCTCTAGGGTTTTATGATGAAATGAATTTGAATTCATGGAGATAAAAAAAGCAAGATGAAAGTTTGGGAAAGTCCTTTTATTCCCTCTCATTTAACTTTCAAAAGTTTCAAATTTCACTCAACTTCACACAATCAATCAAACAACCAATCATAACTATCTATTCCCTCGTCAAGTTAATGCTTCTGCTTTTGATCTACGTGGGTACGTGGACATACTCTCCCCTCTCGTTGTTATGCATCTCCTAGATAGATCTTGCTGAGCATAGGAATTTTTTTGAAATTGCATGCTATGTTTCCCAACAATTTGCGCTATTGTGTGCATTGGTTTGCAAGGTGAATTCTTCGATGGGAGAGAACCAAATCATGAAGCAACTGCGGAAGAGTTGAATATGCTGCAATACCGCGCTCAAGCTTGCGATATCCTATTCAATGGATTGTGCCCCGAAGAATTCAACAAATCAGCCGTCTTGAGAATGCAAAGGAAATTTGGGATACTTTGGTAGATATGCACGAAGGTATCGAGTCTGTCAAGGAATCCAAGTTGGATGTGCTTCAAAATAAACTTGACAAGTTCAAAATGAAGGATGGTGAAGGTGTCACTGAAATGTACTCTAGGCTTGCTCTCATCACAAATGAGATTGCCGGCTTAGGAAGTGAAGAGATGACTGACAAATTCATCATCAAGAAGATCCTAAGAGCCTTGGATGGAAAATATTATACCGTGTGCACATTGATCCAAATGATGCCCAACTACAGAGATGTCAATCCAACAAAAGTCATTGGAAGAATTGTTGCTCATGAGATGTCACTCAAGGATAAAGAAGAGCTTCACAAGAAGTCTAGTGGTGCATATAAAGCCTCATGTGATGCTCCTGCAACATCAAGTGAAAAACAAGTCTTCAATGAGGAATTGAGCTTAATGGTGAAGAACTTCAACAAATTCTACAAGAGTAGAAGCAAAGAAAGAAGCTCCAAGTCAAGATCCTACCATGAAAAAAGATCTTCCAGTCGTGAGCGAAATTGCTACAATTGTGGAAGACCCGGACACTACTCCAATGAGTGTACGGCTCCCTACAAAAGAAGATAAGACTCACCTAAAAGAAGAAGTAGAAGAGAGCAATCACCTCCAAGAGAGAGAAGGAGTAGAGATGATCGTTATGAATGAAGAAAATCTCGCAGAGATTCAGAAAGGAAGTACAAGTCATCAAAGAGCTACACAAAACAAAGACATCAAGCTCATGTTGGTGAATGGGTATCCAAGTTCTGACTCCGACAACCACTCCGAGAGAAGTTATCACTCCGACTCTGAATATACTCAAGATGAAGGTGTTGCCGGTCTTGCACTTGTGACAACCAACTCATACGACATATTTGAGTCACCAAATGAAGGAATTGGAAGATGCTTCATGGCTAAAGGCCCCAAGGTATCACACCCCGAGTATTTTGATTTCAATAGTGATGAAGATGACTTGCTAGGTGATGATGATTTACTTACTGACAATGCTAGTGATGAGAACTATGATGAAATTGCTATTAATCATGCTAATCAAGATGAAATGAATGACAATGATAATAAGGAGATTGAGCGTCTAACTAAAGAACTAAACACTCTTAAGTTAGCTCATGAAACTACTTTAGAAGATCATCAAGAACTTTTAAAAACTCATGAGAAGCTACGCTTTGAGAAGCTCAACCTAGAGCAAGAACATGGGTTCTTAAAAGCCATCAATGATGATCTTCAAAAGAAAAGTTCTTCTTACATTACCAAGCGTTTATTCTTGTCTACTTACATGCCACAAGTAATATCTAGAAACAAGAGTAAGAAAGATTCTTCTTCTAGTAGTAAAAATAATCATGCTAAATCCAATATTGTTGCTTCTAGTAGTTCTCTTGATTCCACTAATGATTCTCTTAGACAAGTTACGCTTGAGCAAGAAAATAGCTTATTGAAAGGAATTATAGAGTAAGGTGTTTACAAGAGCCTTGCCGGAAGTAAGCAATTTGAGGAAATTGTACGCAAGCAAGGAAGGCACCGGAAGAATCAAGGTGTTGGTTTTGAGCGAAAGTTCAATGCCTATGGAGTTGAGTGGGAAGAAGATCAATACCCCAAGACGAAGTTTGTTCCACAAAAAGAGAAGTATGATCCTACTTCCTTCGAGGGGACACAAGCTCAAGATGATCTTCCACCACAAGACCACAAGCTAAAAGGCAAGGACAAGCTTCAAGAAGATATTGATGCATTTGAAGATGCTCCAAAGGCCTTGGTCAAGCGGGTTCCCAAGTCTACCTGAAGTTCAACTTCATCAAGTACATCTACAACCCCAAGGATTCCCATCAAGATGATGTAGATCCCGAAGAAGAACTAAAGAGTTCTTGAGGGTGACTCCGCCAACATACTTCACTCATATTCATATTGTCAAGAACAAGTGCAATCAACTTCCACATCTTGCACCAGTTCAAGGAGTCACAAACCCTCTTGATAGTAAGTTAAGGGACAAGCTAACCTAATGCTTTCATGGACATCATGATGTGTGTACTTCACTCTATGTCTATGGATATCCTTGTTTGTTCCTTGTGGGACTAACCCATGTAGGTATTGAAAGTGCAACTCACTCCAATGGATTGCTCCAAATGATCTACATCGACTTTGAGCATCAACATCTTCAACATCTACATGAAGTCATCATCGACAAAACCCAAGGTTAGTTCATCCCTCTAAAAGGGGATATCATATCTAGGGGGAGCTTTACTCTAAGAATTGAGCTAAAGCAACTCTAATGGTTGAACACAACAATGCTTTATGTAAAAGTGGTAAACCCACTTGTGCTTAAACGAAGAGTATGACCTATGATCAAATGTTCTCATTTGACTCCTAAGTCAATATACTCATATATAGATGACCTAGTCATCGCCAATTGCTTGATAGATGCTCGAGTGTTTGTGCATGCTTGCCATAAATTTCATTTGCTATCTTATTGTATGAGCATGTTGGTTGCATAATTTTATCCATTTGAGGACATCCATTTGTTGTTTTGATTGTTTGGCCTTTTCTTTTGCCAAATGGATGGACAAGAATGCCTAAGTATTCCCGCTAGCTATCTATGCTTTTCTCATCTCAAACTCTATTCATGCTACATCACAAAGTTTGATCTAAGTCAAATTCGAACCCTCTGGGTGAGGAGCACTCGGAGCCACCGATTCGTCATAGACTTAAACTTCCAAAACCTCTTGATGCATCTCAGTCTAACCGATCCATTCCTTTTGGTCACACCGAGTTCATTAAGTTGATCTAGGTTTCAATCTTGGTGCAACAGATTAGAACATTTTGGTCTCACCGAGTTGCAGTAACCCTTATGATTCTACATCTCGGTGGCACCGAGTTGTTCCACTCGGTCTCACCAACAAGGTCTGGATATATATACCACGGGTCGAAATTTTGGAAATTCTCCGAAAACTCTTCGCCCGCCCTGTCCAGCTCTGCCGACCGAGGTCTCCGGATCATCGCCTCCGTCGCCAGCGTCCTCCTACTGCTGGTCTCCGCCCCCGTCAACGGGATATCCTCCATCGTTGCCGCCGTAGCAAACTCACAGCCAAGTTAGGGTATAGGTTCGATCCTTTGTGCTTCCTCAATCTGATTCTTAGCACAAAGACAATGCCATGATTGAAACTGTTCTATCCAGCAAAAGCTTCCTCTAGATTAGATTTGATTCGAAAATTTAGGGTTAGGTTTCCGCCGAGCTCATCCCGTACCGACCGAGTTGTAGAAATTGGTCCCACCGATTTGGCCTAGGCCATTGGACTGTGATTTTCGGTCTGACCGAAACTCGCAAATCGGTGTGACCAAGTTCAGAACTTTATGAATCCCTAGCAATATCGGTGTCACCGAACTGTGCCTCGGATTGACCGAGTTCACTAGTTTAGACACTGAATGTTGCTTCGGTGTCACCGAGTTCAGCAAATCGGTAGCTCAGAAATGACTTCAGTAGAAAACTAAAATTAAGTTTTTTTTGATAATTTGTTTTGCAAAAACTCTGCACTTTGTGATGCTCATCCACTCTATCTCATCTACATCTATTCACAGGGTTAGCTTTCAGTTTGCAGCATGTCTGATAACAGTGACAGTCAAAATATGTCAGAGGAACATTCACATGAGTGAGGGCACTAGTCCCTCAGAAAGCAGTCAACATGATGGGAGCAGAAGCACTCCCGGTAACCTGCCCCAAGCCGCAACCAGGCAAAGGAAGAAGAAGACATCAGATTCTGAGGATGAAGACTTTGTGATTGATGAGGAAGTCTCATCCAAGAGGAAAGGAGAGAAGAAGGATACTGGCACTGCCACTAAGCCAGGGCTGAAGACAAAAGCTCCTGCTAAAAGAGTTCCTATGTCCAAAGCCAGAGCCTCAACTCAAGATACTATGGTGTTCACTCTAGAACCCAAAGAGGCTGCTGAGGGCAAGAAGAGGAAGGAGAGGGTCAAGAAGACCATAACCGGAGTCATTGGGAATTCTTCTATGATCAGAGACCCAGCTGAGGATGAAGAGCAAGAGGCACCTCCTACCAAGTCATAGAAACTGATGGGGGATGCAATCAGATCAGGGGCTGCTCCTTCAAAGCCCAAATCTGCCCCCAAGCCTGCTGCTGAAGCCCCAAAGAGATCTACCAGGAACATATCTGCTACTGAGAAGAACAAGTCCCTAGTGCCTGAAATGGAAGAAGAAGAAGATGAGCAAGTTCTGAGAAAGTTGAAGCCAAAGATACCTGATCATGATGACACTCACCCTGTTGCTGAAAACATGAAGCTCAGAAAGGATGCAGGTCTCAGGCTATGGAGGAAAAATGACCCATATGCCATTAGAAGGAGAACAATGGTCTATGAGATTGTGCTGCTTGACAAGAAGCCAATTGTTAGTGATATGAGATGGATCGACTGGGAATACATTGACAGCAATGAAGATCACTTCCCAGGAGTCCATGAGAGCTTTAGATTGACAGGTGTTGATGCTTTTGTTGGCCAGAAGCTAACTAAATGGAATGATGAGTTGATCATGTAGTTCTACTCCACAGCACACTGTTACCCTGATGGTAAAATTGTGTGGATGACAGAGGGTACCAGGTACCAATCATCTGTGGCTGAGTGGGAAAAGCTGATAAATGCCCCAGAAGAACTTGATGATGATACATATGTGTATTCAAAGACAAGGAAGGGACATGACTCCATGGCACATATGTACAAGGAAATCCCAGCTGCTGCCTTGGACACCCACAAGTTTGGGTCAGTTTATTATCTGTTGTCAGGTCTACCAACAATCAATACTATTCTTAGACACACCTTGCTGCCCAGGTCTGGAGATGACAGGATGATCAGAGGGCACTCAATTAATCTGCTACATATGTTTGATGTGCCTGAAAAGTTCAAGGTGAAGACATTGATTATAGAGATAATCAAGAGAACTGCTGCAGACCAGAAGAGATCATGTGGCTATGCTCCACAAATTCAGATGCTCATCAACTCCAAGATGGGCAAGAGCATGTATCTTTTGGACAAGGAACATCTTCCTCTTTTGCCAGAGTTTGAAGATAATGTGGTTGTCATGGATCCATCCCATCCCACATCCGTGTAGGCTCAGGAGAAGAAAGAGAAAGCTAGAGCTGAGAAGGCTGCCAAAATTCCAAGTGCATAAGAAGCCTCTCAAGTTTTCCTGAAATCCAAGCAAGATCAGCTAGGCTATCACATCCAAGCAACATTGAGGATTGAGAATGGGTTGGCAACCCTAACTAAGAACCAAGAGAGTCTAGAAAGGATCTTTGAGACTAAAATGCATGACTTGGATGTGAAGGTTACAGAGATTCAATCTACAGTGGAGAAGATCCAAGAAGAGCTTGAAGACAGGGATGAGGGACCTACTACAGATGCTTTTCAACAAGTCCCAAGGGGACCTAGGTCATCAGTTGTGCCAGTTGTAACAGATCGCAGACCCACAGTATTAGCACCTGCAGCTACAGCTTAAGTTGCTCCTCCAGTTGCAACTCCACCAGCTCCTCATACCTCTTCAGAAGCATTCATCGCAGGACTTCTCTCCACGCCACCTTCGCACTCTGGAGCTCCTGGAAATCATGCTTAGAGTCGCATAGCACTATGCATTTTCAAGATTTTTGGTAACTTGTTGCCAAAGGGGGAGAAAGTGTAAAGATCATTGAGAGAGAGAGAGAGAGTGCTTGCTTCTTTTGCCTCTTTTTGCTACTCCATTTGCTTTGGTTGTTTGGTTGAAACAATATTTTATGCTTGTGTGTGAGATACTCTTATGATCATGTGTTTGATCATATCATACTTTAATGCTTGCGCTTGATGATGATATTCTTATCTTATGTATGATCATTCATATCTTATTTTGGTGATGAGTGCATATTTCATATTCTATCATTTTGAGCACTCCACCAAGATGTATGTGACATGGAAGAGTGACCCACAATCCTAATTGGTTGTGCATTTGCATTCAAAAGCAAAATAATGCACAAATTTAGGGGGAGCTCTTGCTTATCACATACTTCTCAAAGCGTCGATGTATCCATTTATATTATATTTTGTCAAAGCTTTGATCTATATGTTGTCATCAATTACCAAAAATGGGGAGATTGAAAGTGCAAATAATCCCCGAGTGGTTTTGTTAATTCATAACAACATATAACACACTGGACTAATACTCTTTCAAGATCAATATTTCAGAAAGTTCAATGATTGGTATGGCATGGACTAGAGATGTGGACCCCTCAAAATGTTGAGGACTCATATTGGCAAAAGCTCAAGACTCTACATTTTCATTTTAGTGATCCAAGATCACATTGAGTCTACAGGAAGGCCAATACTATTGAAAGGGGATGAGGTCTTGCTTAATGGCTTGCTTGCTCCAAATGCTTAGTGATATGCTCCAAAATCCCTCAACCACTTTCTCATTTCCACATATGTCCTAAACCTAAAGTCAAACTCGGCCCCACCGATTTGATCTATCCGGCGCCACCGAGTTCACTTGACATAGCCATATCCACAAACCCTAATCAGTTCGGTCTTACCGATAGGGATCTCAGTCTCGCTGAGATGGGAATGCAAACTCTTTGTTTCCCTTCATAACGTTTTGGTCTAACCGAAGTGAGCGATCGGTCCCACCGACTTGGCATGGCAAACTGTCTGTTTCCTTTTTGTAATGTTTCGGTCTAACCGAGATGATCGATCGGTCCCATCGAGTTTGCCTGACCAAGTCTCTGTTTGCTTATTACTGAAATCGGTCTCACCGAGTTCATGTGATCAGTCTCACCGATACGAGGTTTTTCCCCAACCCTAGCGCATCGGTCTCATCGACTTGATGTTGTCGGTCCCACCAAAATGCCTAGTATTCAAATTTTGAACCAAGCCAGTCTGACCGAGTTTAACCATTCGGTCCCACCGAGTTTGGGAATTTGTGTGTAACAGTTAGATTTTGTGTGGAGGCTATTGTCAGTGTCAAAACCGGCGGATCTCGGGTAGGGGGTCCTGAACTGTGCGTCTAAGGTCGATGGTAACAGGAGACGGGGGACACGATGTTTTACCCAGGTTTGGTCCCTCTCTATGGAGGTAATACCCTACTTCCTGCTTGATTGATCTTGACGAATATGAGTATTACAAGAGTTGATCTACCACGAGATCGATGTGGCTAAACCCTAGAAGTCTAGCATGTATGATTATGATCCTCCCCTATGGACTAAACCCTCCGGTTTATATAAACACCGGAGGGGGTAGGGTTGTACAAAGTTGGTTACAGAGAAAGGAATCTTCATATCCGAATCGCCAAGCTTGCCTTCCACGCCAAGTAGAGTCCCAACCAGACTCGGGAAGAAGTCTTCTATCTCGTATCTTCTTAGCCCAACAGTCCGGCCCATGTATATAGTCCGGCCATTCGAGGACCACTTAATCCAGGACTCCCTCAGTAGCCCCTGAACCAGGCTTCAATGACGAGGTGTCCGGCGCGCAGATTGTCTTCGGCATTGCAAGGCGGGTTCCTTCTCCGAATACTCCAACATAGTCTTCGAACATAGAAAACGTGTCCCGATCTGCAAAACAAGTACCACACACAACTGTAGAGAGTATAATATTCCACGAATCCAATCCGCTGACAACTTTTTGTAGCGTGAGATCACGTCATCGCCCGGCCATTATTTGAACCATTTTTTAGCCCGCCGATCCATATTTCGAGGTGCGGTTTCATTGGCACGTCTTGTCAAAGTAGAGATCATGTCCCCTTATTGCAGGATTCTCATCAATACGGGCATGGGTAACCTAACAGTGCCATCTTCACGACCCTTGGGGAATGGGCGAGTTTTAAGGCGAGTGGGGAGGCGCTTGATATTCACTGCCTTTATAAAGAGATAAGGATTCACCCCCTTTTCACCCACGCCTTCTCCTTCCCCTGCCCCTCCATTCTCGAGCTCCAGCCTAAGCTCTCGTCTTTTCGCCCAAAAAAGCACTCCAACCATGTCCGGGTCCGGAGCTGGAGGCAAGTGGATGGCCTCCTCCGTCAAGGAGATGGATATCACGAAGCTCCGGGAGGCCGGGTACTTGGCCAAGGAGATCGCCCATCGACTTCTGACCGAGGGACAGATCGTACCCACCCCCGAGCCAATGAGAGGGTGGTGTTCATCTCCCACTTCGTCCGCGGGCTAGGATTCCCTCTCCACCCTTTCGTCCACGGACTTATGTTCTACTATGGGCTGGACTTCCACGACTTGGCCCCCAACTCCATCCACAACATCTCGGCATTTTATTGTCGTGTGCGAGGCTTTCCTCCACATCCCACCTCACTTCGGCTTATGGCTGAAGACCTTCAATGTGAAGCCAAACATGGTGAGCGGCCAACAAGCAGAGTGCGAAGGCGCCATGGTGGGTAAGATGCCCAATGCCACATGGCCCTAAGGGTCCTTTGTGGAGATTGTCAAAGGGTGGCAGTCAAAGTGGTTCTACATCACAGAGCCGCGCGACACCAACTGGGCCGCGGCTCCCGCATTCCGGTCCGGAGTCCCGATGCCGCTCACCTCCTAGCAAGAGAAATGCCTGACCTGGTCTTCCCCGGACGAGCCGACGGCGCTCCAGACCCGCATTTAGAACATGATAAACAAGAGAATCAAGCTCGTCCACATGATCCAGGTGATGCTTGTTCGCCGGATCCTTCCATGCCAACGCCGGACTTGCCATCAATGGGAGTTCGATCCGACCAAGCACCAGACCCTACTGGAGCTCTTCGGCATGACGCACGAAGACATCTAGAAGGTGCTCTCCAACGCCAATGAGGCGCCGCCGCCCATGACCGAGGATCACAGCACGACTTAACTCACCCTGCTAGTGCTGTATGTTCTTTCATGCTTTCTAGGTATATCCTTTACTTGCATACTCGAGGAAGGGATCTAAGCCTCCCTATTAATTTTCCAGGCCTGGACAGAGATGGCGGAGCGGATTAACTATCCAGCTCCGCTGCTCGAAGGCCTAGAGATCCCGCTTCTGACGAAGATGCTGGTTCCGACGCATTATGAGGTGCCGGAGAAGAAGGCCAAGAAGAAGGCCAAGGAGACCAGAGGTGGTATCCGTCACAAGGGCAATTCGTACGTGACATCCGAAGAAGCCTAGGCTCACTCCTCCGTCGCCGAGGACAACGAGGAATAGGTGAAGGAATAAGAAAGCCACCCCCTGTGGGGGGGGGGGAGAAATAAGAGCACAGCCTCCACGCGTCTGGAGGCCGAGACGTCCAAGAAGGGGAAAACCTCCCTTCCGGACAACCCCGCAGTGGCCACCGACATCAGCTGGGAGTGGGAGCCCACTGACAAGCCCCTGGCCAATTCGTAAGTATCCGGACACGTACATATATTCGGCCTCTTTACTTCATTGTTTTAATGTGCTGGATTATGCATTTCCAGTCCGGCTCAGTCCAACCTCGAGCAATCCTTATCTTTGGAGGATTCCCTAGACCCGGCGGCGGTGGACAGCGGGACCCTTGTAGCGGCTTCCTCTCCCAGGGACCTGGATGGCATCGAGGCGTCGTCCCGAAGGATCCCAGGCCCGGGGGAGATTCAGGAGGCCGTCAGGGAGGTACCGGAGGGTGAGGCCTTGGCTGCCGGACACATGGGGGAGCAAACCCCCATGGATACTGACGATGGGGGCCGCATCCAGTTCGGCCCCCAACTGAATACAGTTACAGAGACGTATACGGCTCCGAAATCAGGCCAGCCATCTCTTTCAAAAGAAGGCGGTGCGCCTATTCCACCGGTGGCCTCTGTCCATCCAGAGGCACCGGATAACTTGCTGGAAGTGCTACAAGGCGCTTCCATTGTTGACGAACACCGTACCCTTATGGGTGCGGTGATTGAGAGGATCCAGTCCGCGAAAAGTGGATTGACCAAAGCGTGCACGAGCCTTCTAACAGGCTTTGAGGTAAGCAATGCGACTATAAAAAGAATGTCACAGTGTAGACAGTAGCCCCTGATACTCTGTCTGGTGTTCTGAAAGAAAAGCCGAACAGAGGATCAAATAATTTTCGCAGGAGTCTAACTTAATATGTCTATGTAAACAAGCAGGCATCACTGCTAGCTGCGACCTCGCATACTGCGGAAGTCTCCTGACTAAAGCAAAATCTGGAGCGGACCGAGGAGAAGCTCAGTCGCATGAAGAAGCAGCTAGAAGATAGTCAAGGTATGCAATGACCTTGAGTATATGCAGGAAGGATGAATGATTTGTTCTGACTAAAGTGCCATTTGATTTGTTAGGGGGCGGCGACTGAGTTGGAGACCCTCAAGAAGGCGCTGGCCGAGGCCGAGGAGAGAGGGGCCAAGAAAAAGGCCTCCCGTGAGCAACACGAGGCCAGGGTCAGTGATGTCCAACAAGAGCTCCAGGACGCGGTCAAGAAGTGCGAGTCCTTGGAGCGCGACCTTAAGGACCAAGGGTCCGAGCTCACCAAGGCCCGCCAAAGTGCACACGATGCCCAGGCTGAAGCCCAGGGCGCCCTCCAGGAAATCCAGGAGTCCAGAAAAATCATGGCGGGTATGCCTTTATTATGCGGAGCAAATATGTGAAGCAAAGGTTCCTTTTACTGACCCGGATTTGGAGCTCTCCAGGGGCGTTTGCAGATCTGCCGCGCAGCATTTCTGATGCGGCGGAATTTTTCCGAGCCGAAGAGGGGAGCTCTACGGAGGCGCTATTTTGGTCGCAATACCTTGCGCCAGAATATCCGGTGCCATTGAGCGATCAGCTAAAACAGCTAGTCGAACTGCACAAGGTGGGCGAACTAGCCATGAAGGATTTGATAATATGGCTATGGTATGCCGAAGCCATCCCCAGCAGCTACTTCGGGCTTGTGAAGCGGCTCGTTAGTGCCTGCCCTCGGCTAGATGCCATCAAGCGGTCAGTCTGCATCGAGGGCGCGCAAATGGCCTTCACCCGAGTCAAGATGCATTGGGCGAAGATGGACACCGTGAAGCGTATGACAGAGGGACCGCCCGCGGGCTAGGAGCACTGCACCCCTGAGATGTAGTTTGACAATGTCCTGGAGTGGTCCCACATTGTTGTGGAGCGATGTGCAAAGGATGTTATGTTTCCCTGAATACATTCATGTTATCCTGTCCTGTATTGTAAAACAAGATCGTTATATAATATAATGCTTGTTATTTAAAATTTTACCTCCTGTGCAACCATTATTGTTAAATCTGAGAGTTGTCCAGTCGTCAGCTTCTGCCCCCACGTAGGTAGTACGCGGGCATTCGGGATAAATTTAAAGATTCTTTACTCCAAAGTTTGGTCCTTAAAGGAGGTGTTTAGCGCAATGAACAAGGCAATTGGACTATACGGCTTTATCACCCTCACTTAGACATAGGAGTTTGACAACAAAAATTTAGGTGCAGCCCCTAGTGTTTAGAAGTCAGAACTTGGGATGATGTCAACACCTGATCGGATGAAAACTGATTCAACGCATAATGCGGAAAAAATCGCTAGCGATCTGTAACCTCTCAAACAGCTGACCGGCTCTCGCCTCATCATGACAGTCAGTTTTCGGCTTTCTCTACTGAGGAGCTCATCCGGACGAACTAGGACACAATTGCAGTAGTTCTCCCTTTACTACCCTAGCTGATATAGCGGAACGTAAGGTAGTAAGCACAGGAGCCGGGCAACCAAACTATTTGACCAAAGACATGATTCGGAGCCGATGCATATAATGCTATAAGTTCGAGGTGCCGAACAGTACTGTGAAAAAGTGTTCGGACTTTGTTGCCGTATTATGGAGCATAATGGAGCCCTTGGCGAAATAAGATGTACCATAGTGTACGGGTGCAATTTACGAGAATATCAAGAAAAAAAAAGTTATAGGCTAATGCCACAAAAATTGGGCCGCTAATCATTTTCCATTGTTGTTTGATTAATATGTCAAAGCATACTTTGTACAAATAGTGCGATAAGCAAAATGGCTATCTAACATGGCACGACCAAGGGAGAGCTGCGTGCGGGTCCTTAAGGCAGGCATAACGATTATTAAAGAAACCACCTGGAATTTCCCCCATACGCCCATGCTTCTTGCCGTCTTGGTGTATCTGTCCCTCTATAGGTCCGTCGATCAGGTCGCCGGGAACTACCTGGGAAAGAAAAGAGACCTGGAAAGAAAAAGTAAAAGTAAAAGTATGCGGAACCAGGGCGGTTGAGCCGCACTGTGGACCGCAATCTAGCTATGCCTCCGTCCATGCCCATGGTATTTTAAGTGCGTAGTTATGTACGCGCTGTACAAATGTCGCTGCTTGGTCGGGACTCGGACGGAGGCTAAATTCCTAGTCAAGCTCTTGACGAGCTGGACTGTCCTGCTGCAGGGTAGTTCGGACTCATTTGACAGTGTCCGAGAGCCTGGCCACTGAATTAAGGTTCTGCCTTAGAAGGCCGCTCTGTACTTCTGCTGTGAGGGCAATGGTGTGCTCCTCGGTACGGAAGGAGCGTTTCGTGTTTCCATTGACTGTTATGACACCGCGTGGTCCGGCATCTTGAGCCCGAGATAAGCATAGCATGGCACTGCATTGAATTGAGCGAATGCGATTCGTCCGAGCAATGCGTGATAGCCGATGTGGAGGCGAACGATATCAAAGATCAACTCTTCGCTTCGGAAATTGTCCAGGGATCCGAACACCACTTCCAGTGTGATTGAGCCCATGTAGCAGGCCTCTACACCCGGTATGACACCTTTAAAGGTGGTTTTGGTGGGCTTGATCCCTGAGGGATCGATACCCATTTTGCGCACTGTATCTTGATAGAGCAGGTTCAGGCTGCTGCCACCGTCCATGAGGACTCGCATCAGATGGAACCCATCAATAATTGGGTCAAGGACCAGTGCGGCTGAACCGCCATGACAGATACTGGTTAGATAATCCTTGCGATTGAAAGTGATCAGGCAGGATGACCATGGGTTGAACTTTGGGCGACTGGCTCTATCGCATAGACGTCCCTGAGCGTGCGCTTGCGCTCCCTCTTGGGGATATGGGTAGTGTATATCATGTTCACCATTTTAACTTGGGGGCGGGGGGACTTCTTCTGCCCCCTGTGTTTGGTGGCCGGGGATCCTCGTCGTCATCCTTGCTTGGGGACCCCTTCTCTTTGTTCTCGGCATTTAATTTGCCGGCCTGTTTGAATACCCAACACTCTCTATTGGTATGGTTAGCTGGTTTGTCAGGGGTGCCATGGATTTGACATGGACGATCGAGTATGCGGTCCAAACTGGACGGGTCCGGATTGTTTCTTTCGTATGGCTTTTTCCGCTGATCGGACTTAGAGCCGCGGAATCCGGCGTTGACCGCCGTGTCTTCGGTGTTGTCACCGTTGTTTCGACTCTTGTGTCTGTTGCGTCGGGGCTTGCCATTGTTGTTTCTGGTTTCAGAAGTGCCAGGTTCGCTTGTGTTGTTATTGCTACGGGCTAGCCAGCAATCTTCGCCCGCACAGAAGTGGGTCATGAGTGTCGTGAGGGCTGCCATTGACTTCAGCTTTTCTTGGCCGAGGTGTCGGGCGAGCCATTCGTCGCGGATGCTATGCTTAAAGGCTTCTAGGGCTTCGACATCTGGACAGTCGACAATCTGGTTCTTTTTAGTTAAGAACCTAGTCCAGAATTTCCTGGCTGACTCTCCGGGCTGTTGAACTATGTGACTTAAGTCATCGGCATCCGGAGGTCGGACATATGTACCTTGGAAGTTGTCGACAAAGGTGTCCTCCAAGTCCTCCCAGCTGCCAATGGAGTTTTCGGGCAGATTGTTCAACCAGTACCTAGCTGGACCTTTGAGTTTTAGCGGGAGGTATTTGATGGCGTGAAGATCATCACCGCGGGCCATATGAATATGGAGAAGAAAATCCTCAATCCATACCGCAAGGTCTGTTGTCCCATCATATGATTCGACATTCATGGGTTTAAACCCTTCTGGGTAATCATGTTCCATTACTTATCAGTGAAGCAGAGGGGGTGTGCGGTGCCTCTGTATCGGGCTAGGTCATGACGTAGCTCAGATGGAGTTCATATGAAGTCGTCGGCTCAGTCGTGATTATGTTTGTCACGTCCGGCCAGGTGGCCATCATAGCGCGTAGGGGCATGCCCCCGCGATCCATAGATCGATCTTGTCTGACCTGCTTTGTTTTCCAAGTCACGCAGCAGGTCGTGTGTGTATCCCGAGTTGTTGTGTCTCTGTTCTTGCAGCGAGGTAGTGCTAGCTGGTGTTTGTCTCGAGTTGTCGCTTTGTCCTAGCCTCATGGCGGTCTATCAGCCGCATTGTGCATTGGTAGGACAATCTCTAGCGCCTCGTCCTCGAATTGGGATAACAACTTGCGCTTCGGGTAACTTTTGGTAGGGTGCTCGAGGCGGTATTCCTCGGCTGCCAGGACAACAGTCCATCTGTCATTGAGCAGATCTTGATCAGCCTGAAGCTGCTGCTGCTTCTTTTTCAGGCTCCTTGCAGTGGCTATTAGCCGGTGCTTAAAGTGCACCTACTCGACGGGCTCCTCAGGCACGATAAAGTCTTGGTCGCCAAGGCTCACCTTGTCCTTGAAGAGAGAAAGGTAGTTACTGTCCTCCGTGTCTTCATTCGTGGCCTGTTCATCAGGGCTAGCTCGCCCATCTTCCCGTTTGTCTTGTTCGGACGTTGGCTCCACGGGGCCTTCATTGTCTTCAGCGTCGTCCGGGGTATTGTTTTCTCCTATGATGGTATTGCTGTTTTTGCCACAGCGTGGCTTAGAGCAGCGCCGCTGACGTCGACGCTTTGGCTATATCCCAGGAGGCTTATCCTCAATTGGATTTTCATTGTCGCCGTTGTTCTCTTTGGGTGTATCCACCATGTATACATCATACAAGGAGGTGGTTGTCCAGTGCCCTGTAAGTGGTGGTTTTTGTGCCTGCTCCTCTCCGGCGTCATTGTCCATACCGTCGATGTCTTCGGAGTCGTAGTCGAGCATGTCGGTTAAGTCCTCGATAGTGGCTATGTAGTGGGTGGTGGGTGGGAAGCGAAATTCTCTGTCATCAGCTTCCAGCTCAAGCCGGATATAGTTCGGCTGAGAGCCCCCGGATAAGGAGAGGGCTTTTAGTGAGTTTAGCACATCGCCAAAAGGTGAGTGCCGGAAGATGTCCGCGGAGCTGAATTCAACGATTTGCGCCCGATCAGATTTGATGGGCGCGGATGCACGTGGTTCGGAACCTATGGCCGGAGACAAATCCGAGGTTCCGATGACACAGGGTCCACTCGAGCTTGGATATTTGTGTGGCTCTATCGCCGCTGAGTGTGCGGCTTCCGTGGCAGGGTAAAGCTTCCCGTCCTCAGACAACACAATCTGCTCCAGATCTAGGGCCGGAGCGGGCATAGGTGTTGTCCCCTGAGCGCGGCCTGATGAAAGATTTATGTCATGTTCATCGAGGCGGTGGGGAACGACTGGCAAGGGCTCAAATCCATCGAAGATCAAGTCTCCACGGATATCGGCAATGTAATTCAAGCTTCCAAACCTGACCTGACGGCCAGGGGCATAGCTATCGATCTGCTCCAGATGGCCAAGCGAGTTGGCCCGCAGTGCGAAGCCGCCGAATACGAAGATCTGTCCGGGGAGAAAAACATCCCCCCTGGACCGCATTGTTGTAGATGATTGATGGAGCCATCAAACCTTTTTGTGGCGACGCAGCGGAACTCTCAATGAAAGTACCAATGTCGGTGTCAAAACTGGCGGATCTCAGGTAGGGGGTCCCGAACTGTGTGTCTAAGGTCAATAGTAACAGGAGACGGGGGACACGATGTTTTACCCAGGTTCGGGCCCTCTCTATGGAGGTAATACCCTACTTCCTTCTTGATTGATCTTGATGAATATGAGTATTACAAGAGTTGATCTACCACGGGATCGATGTGGCTAAACCCTAGAAGTCTAGCCTGTATGATTATGATCCTCCCCTATGGACTACACCCTCCGGTTTATATAGACACCGGAGGGGGCTAGGGTCGTACAAAGTCGGTTACAAAGAAAGGAATCTTCCTATCCGAATCGCCAAGCTTGCCTTCCACGCCAAGTAGAGTCCCATCTTGTAACATCCCAAATTTTCAATTTGGAATGTTATACATTAGATCATCATTGCATATCATATTTATTGCATTTTGGTTTGATCCTAGAAATTTCACGCAACTCAAGGACCCACAGAGAGAGTTGGGGATTTCGTTATTTTCTTATTTGAGATTTCTCAAAATTTGAAAATAGGATCATTTGATTTTAATTATTTTATCTTCAAATATTTCAATTATAAAAATAAGAGAGAGGGAATAAAATGACTTTCGCAAAATAAATAAATATTGAGGATTTAATAATAAAGTCAAATAAGATTTTATTTCGGAGTTTCATCGCTATTTTATTTGAATTAGGAAAAACGCGCGTTTTTCAAAATTGCATTTAGGGCCCAAATAAATGTTCATCTTATCCAGTTTATTTTTAGAGGACGGGGAAAATTTATTTCGGGATTTTTGGAGTCCATTTAGTATATCTTCTATTTCTTTTTCTGTGCGTCCGAATATTTAAAAAAAAACGAATCGACTCATTTCACCGTGGGCGACCAGGACTCCCTCTCCGCCCGGCCTTATAAGCCGCAACCCTGCCGCCAACCCACCCAGCCCGTGCCCCGCGCAAACCCTAACCCTAGCCACCAGCCGCCGCCTGCGCCGCGCGCTGCCGCCGCCGCACCAGAGCCGCCCCGCCGCCGCTGCCGTCTCGCCGGAGCCACCGGAGGAAGCCGCCGCCACCTCGGTTTTTTCTGAAACCCTAGATCCATTTTTTTAGATCCGGTTCGGTTTATTTTCTTCCCTTTTTGGAAGGGTGCTTTCCAAGCTCATTTGTGGCAGAAGTTGACATTTCCTTCTCCATTCTGTTATTCCAATGATCTATCTTCTATTCTTTCTTTCGGAGGCATTGTGATGTTGCTCTTTTCACTCATCATCTCGAATTGTGAGGATCATGTTCTTTTTGTGCTTATCCATTTAACCGGAGTGTTATGTTCTCTGCTAAGTTCTTTTCATCTTATCAAGTCTCGCAATTCTTTTCAACCAGAGTGGTTCCAATTCCTTCTTGTCCATTGTACTCGTCATTCATAGCTTTGCAACCTCCAAGGTTCAAATGGTGTTCCTTCTTTCTATTCTCTACCGCAGTGCTCTCAATTGTGTTCAACTCCGTTGTGTTCTTTCTTTCAACTTTTCAACCTCTCAAGGTTCGTGGTTTCACTCGTTCGTCAAAGAAGCAACTTAGTTTTACCTCCTCTCTTCCTCTTCCGTTTTCTCTCCGGTGCCATCCTAGATCTCAGGACGAGATCATCTCGTAGTGGTGGAGTGTTGTAACGCCCCAAGACCGGAGCCTAAGATGCCTTCCAGGGTTTTCGAGTTTCGTTGTGTGATTTTGGTTGGTTCGTGCATTCATCTCTGCATCATGTGCATTGCATCACGTCATCATGCCATCATGCCTTTTAATTTTTTAAAACTCAACTAAACAAATTGTATGGATATCCGATCGATTTAAATCGAGGGATATTCACATGGTGATTTCTCTTTAAAACATATTCAAAGTCTCCTACTATTATTAGGGAGCTATAATAAATATTTCATTTTTAAAATTGATCATAACACACTTGCAAAATAAATCCCATGCCTTTCTATGTAAACCCTTGGCCTCAACTATTCCCATAATTTCTTTCATCATTTTTCGGAGCTCCACCAAAAATCCGAACATTTTTGGACCTTCCTTTCATCAAGTCCTAGTTCAAACCCATTTGAATTTCAATTGAGTTTGAATTTAAATCTTTCGGTCATGTCCACTTCTATTTTTCTTGGAACGAGCATATTTTTGCGAGTCCGGGAAAATTACCCCCGTGCGCAAATTCTTTCCCGAACCCTCTCTCCTTTTTTTTCACCTCTCTTATAATTTTTCTGCTAAGAAAATATAAGAGAGAGAGAAGAGAGAGACAGCCCAGCCGCAACCTGCAGCCAGGCCATCTAGGCCCATCCGCAGCCCAGCTTCTCCATAGCCCAGCCGGCCGGCCTCTAAGGCCCAGCCCACCTAACCCCCTCTCTAACCCTAGCCCGACCGCTCCCAGCGCAGCTCTGCTCGATCCCTTTCTCCTCCCCTCGTTCCTCCTCCAGCGCCGTCACACGCACTCCCGCATCTCTCCCTCCTCGTGCTGCACCCCCCTTCCCGATCCTCCCGCATCTCTCCCTCTCCCTCGCTCGTGCCCACCATCGCCTTGCCCAACCACCTCCTCGCCATCGTCCATGTCCACGGCTGCGCCCCGTTGAACCGCGCTCAACCTCCCTGCACTCCTCCCTCCTCTCGCTCGCCCCGCTCCTCCCGATCCATCTGCGCCGAGCCCCGCGGCCGCTTCGTCCATGTCGCCCCGCGCCTCCGTCCCGCGAGACCGCCCGCTCCTTCCATGGCCACGCCTCGCCGTCCGAGCTGCTGGTCCCGTCGGCCTGCCACCGCGCCTCCTCGCCGAGGCCACCTGGTTCATCCTCCACGCCATGGCCAACCCGACCCCAAGCTCCTGCTGTAGCCGCTTCTTCCCAGCTCCGCCCCTACTTCTCCGGCTTCGTCCTCGACCGGACAGCATCGACCGAGCCGCTCCTTCCGCCGCCATGGCCTTGCGCCTCTCCGTCGACCACCAGGGTCCTCCCCTGCCGCCGCCTTGGTCCCTGCCGGAGCTCTTCTGCCCATCATAGACAGGAGCTGGAGCACCTTACCGCATCGCTGCCGTGCCCCATCGCTCGCCTCACCGCAACCACCATCGCCTCCTTGCTGCTACCCACCCGAGGCCTTTTGTGTTGTTCTGGATCTCGCCGAGACCCCCCTTGGATTTTGGTAAGTAGCATGAGGACCAAGGACTCGGAGCAACCGGTCTGTCAAGTTTCTCAGAGACCACATGGACGCCAAGTACCACGACGTTGACGACCCCTCAAGTTCGACTACCGTTGCCATGTACCACTACCGTCGCAAGCACCGAGACCAGCAAGTCCGAAGACCCCAAGTACCACGACTACCCTCAAGGACGTTGGCTCCGTCAAGTTCGACTACTACTCGTGTACGACTACCGCCGACATGAACAACTACTTCCACTACGAGATGTACCACTACCGTCGCCACGTGAACAACTACTTCCCCTACGACCCGTGAACGACTACTTCCTTCGTCGAACCCGAACCGCTCCGAAATGCACGCTTCAAAGGTATAACGACGAGATGACCGACCGTGATCGAATGCATGTGTTGTATGAGATATACTATATGTTTGCACCGTGTCCGATTTGCCCCTCTTTTGCCATGCCACCGTCCCGTGGGAACCCGGAAGTCGGAGCACCCCACCATCTTTGCATGTTGTGCACATCCGCACACTTCTCTCTTGCATCGGTATCTCAATCGAGTTACCGGAACCGATATGTTGCCGTGGCACCATTTTCGGATATGCTGCCGTGGCACCATTTTCATTATCGTTGCCGTGGCACCCCTTTGTTCTGCCATGGTGACCAAATGCGCCCTATCATTTAGATGTCAACATTTTCATAAAATTGCATAAACTTGTATATGTCATCTACATCATGATAACAACATTTAAAATGCTTAAAACTGTGTTTGCTTTAAACTACTAAATAACATATGGGGATTTTCCGGAATTGTTGTTTGTTATTTCCGGCCTCATTTAAACTTGCCTAAATAGTTAGTTTACTTATGGTTCACCCCTTGCCATGTTAATTAACATTTAATATTTGTTGAGTATCATAACCGAGAGAGAACTAAATAATTGATGTGGTGTTCCGTCAATATGCAACTCATTGCATATTGAGATCCACTTAATTTGTAGTATGGTTTGTTGCATTTTGCCATGCCATGCCTATTTAAACCGGACATGCATCATACTTGATTGTGCATCATGCCATGTTTATGTGATGTTTGTTTACCATATTGTTTGCTTCTTTCCGGTTTGCTTCTCTCGTTAGCTTCAGTTTCATTCCGGAGTTGTGAGGATTCGTTCGACTACGTCCGCTTGTCTTATTCATGGACTCGTTCTTCTTCCTAGCGGGATTTCAGGAAAGATGACCATTACCCTCGATATCACTTCTATCTTTGCTTGCTAGTTGCTCCGTTCTATCGCTATGATGCGCTACCAATCACTTGTTTACCATGCCTCCCATATTGCCATGTCAGCCTCTAACCTTTTTCACCCTTCCTAGCAAACCATTGCTTGGCTATGTTACCGCTTTGCTTAGCCCCTCTTATAGCATTATTAGTTGCAGGTGAAGTTGAAGATTGCTCCATGGTGGACATGATTATGTTGGGATATCACAATATCTCTTATATTATTAATGCATCTATATACTTGGTAAAGGGTGGAAGAATCGGCCTTTTGCCTGGTGTTTTGTTCCACTCTTGCCGCCCTAGTTTCCGTCATACCCGTGTTATGTTCCTGGATTTTGCGTTCCTTATGCGGTCGGATGATTTATGGGACCCCCTTGACAGTTCGCTTTGAATAAAACTCCTCCAGCAAGGCCCAACCTTGGTTTTAGCATTTGCCTCACCTAGCCTTTTTTTCCCTTGGGTTTCCGGAGCCCGAGGGTCATCTTTATTAACCCCCCCGGGCCAGTGCTCGTTGTGAGTGTTGGTCCAAACTGTCGGCCGCCGGAGCCCACTGACATATCTTTCGGTCATTGTTTTGTTTTATTTGTTGTATTCGAGTTGCTTCGAAGTCAAAGGTTGAATCCATACCTTTCATAAACGGTGTTCTCATATTGCTATGTGAATACTAATCCTTCTTGATCATCGAGGTCATCATGTTAATTCTTTTCCAACTGGTGTGCTTCTCTTCAAGTGGATCCAATCATTCTCCCCATCCGCAAGATCAATTCTAAGTTTTCTCAACGGTGTTTGTTTCATCTGCCCCAAGTTGCCTTTGTTTTTCCCGCCCTCCCACCCTTTTTCTTCGAGGACTCAGATTTCTTAATCAAGTATCCTTTTATTGATGAGAAGTCTCTTCATTCTTTTCCGTCAATGTTCCTACCCGGTGATTTTCATGAAGTTGGCCAGGAGTTTCAAGTTCATCATTCTTCATTCTTGTTTTCTTCTCCGGTGGTTTTAACTCAAGCTTTCGGTGTTGATCATATCCTTTTTCCTCGTTCAAATGCTATCCCATGCCGGTGCATCTCATAATCGTTCACCTCTCTCTCTTCATATCCAAAGTGCCAAAGATATCTTAGAAGATTCGTGTTTCCATTCTTAATCCGTTCAAGCTATTTGGAGATTGTTATCTCATTCAAGCCATTTAATTCAACCGGTGCAATCCCCCTTTCAATCAATCCTTCAACGGTGTTTCTTTTGAGCGGGCCCTAACCCACAGGTCTTTTCCCAGGATCTTACCTGACTCTTCTAATTTTCCCGGAGCTATTCCCAAATTCATTTCAAAGTTTGACGTAAGAATGAATTATCATCAGTCAAATGTCACGCCCAATATGCGACCCTATCCAAAAGGAACTCGAAGGTCCCACCAAGGATAGACCCACATATTGAAACGCTTTTGCAAGGTGGATATCATTGCATCAACATTACATAATAGATGGGGATACATACATAAGGCATACAATGCCACACGAATAGAACATCACAACACATTAGAGCATCATCCGTCTACGGATGAATCACAAACAGAAACTCAAACGACATCCACCCTGCTAGCGCAGGCTGCCGACCTAGAACCTATCCCCTGATTGAAGAAGCAGAAGAAGAACTCAACGCAAGCAAGCATCGCTCTCGCGTCATGATCATCGCATAACCTGTTCCTGCAACTGTGGTTGTAGTAATCTGTGAGCCACGAGGACTCAGCAATCCCATTACCATGGGTATCAAGACTAGCAAAGCTTAAAGGGAAAGGAAGGGGTAAAGTGGTGAGGTTGCAGTAGCGACTAAGCATATATGGTGGCTAACATACGCAAATACGAGCGAGAAGAGAACAAGCGGAACGGTCGAAGCTAACAATGATCAACAAGTGATCCTGAACTCCTACCTACGTCAAGCATAACCCAGAAACCGTGTTCACTTCCCGGACTCCGCCGAGAGGAGACCATCACGGCTACACACGCGGTTGATGCGTTTTAATTCGGATCTGGTGTCAAGTTATCTGCAACCGGACATTAACAAATTCCCATCTGCCTATAACCGCAGGCATGGCTTTCGAAAGATTATACCTTGCAGGGGTGTCCCAACTTAGCCCATGACAAGCTCTCGCGATCAACGAAGGAATAGACCTTCTCCTAGGAAGACCCGATCAGACTCGGAATCCCGGTTTACAAGACATTTCGACAATGGTAAAACAAGACCAGCAAAGCCGCCCGATGCACCGACAATCCCGATAGGAGCTGCACATATCTCGTTCTCAGGGCAACACCAGATAAGTCAAGCTACGAGTAAAACCAGCCCTCGAGTTGCCCCGAGGTGGCCCCGCAGGCTGCTCAGTTCGGACCAACACTTAGACAAGCACTGGCCCGAGGGGGCTAAAATAAAGATGACCCTTGGGTTGGCCGACCCAAGGGAAAGGGATAGGTGGTGGTGAGGCAAATGGTAAAACCAAGGTTGGGCCTTGCTGGAGGAGTTTTATTCAAAGCGAACTGTCAAGGGGGTCCCATAAATCACCCGACCGCGTAAGGAACGCAAAATCCGGGAACATAACACCGGTATGACAGAAACTAGGGCGGCAATAGTGGAACAAAACACTAGGCAAAAGGCCGAGTCTTCCACCCTTTACCAAATATATAGATGCATTAATAATATAAGAGATACTATGATATCCCAACCAAAATCCTGTTCACCATGGAGCAATCTTCAACTTCACCTGCAACTAGCAACGCTATAAGAGGGGCTGAGCAAAGCGGTAACATAGCCAAGCAACGGTTTGCTAGGAAGGGTGTCAAAGGTTAGAGGTTCATGGCAATTTGGGAGGCTTGAAGAACAAGTGATAGGTAGCGCAGTATAGCGATAGAACAAATCAACTAGCATAGCAATGATAGTATTGAGATCCAGGGTAGCGGTCATCTTGCCTGAAATCCCGCTAGGAAGAAGAACGAGTCCATGAAGAAGACAACCGGACGTAGTCGAACGAATCCTCACAATCGCAACATTATCGGAACTAAGAAGCAACAACGGAAAGAAACAAACAACATGGTAAACACACAAGCATAATCATGGCATGATGCACAATCAAGTATGATGCATGTCCGATTTAATGAGGCATGGCATGGCAAAGTGCAACAAACAATACTACAAGTTAAGTGGAGCTCAATATGCAACGAGTTGCATATTGGCAAAACACCACAACAATTATTTAGTTCATCTCGTTTAAGCTACCAAACAATATTAAATGTTGTTAAACATGGCAATGGGTGAAACATATGAAAACTACCTATCTAGGCAAGTTTAAATGAGGCCGGAAATAACAAACAAGAATTCCGGAAAATCCCCATATGCAAATTATGGATTCGGTACTGTTCTGCCCTAAACACAATTTTAATGTTCTGAAATAGGAAAATAAAGTGCACCATGTTAATCTAGGCATTTTTCCACCCCATTTACATATAAAGTTTATTAAATTCGGACCTACGGTTATTTAGTTATGAAATAAATCATTTTAACATGGCATAGGAGCAAATTTAAGCAAACAACATGTTAAACATTTTAAACATAGATGAAAATGGCATATTATTGATCTACACAATTTTCTGAGCATTTTACATATATAATTTGTTTTAATCCGATGCACAGTTGAGGAGTTATTATATGCATGAAGTTTAGGGGGTTTTCTGTAAAACAGTAAATCCTGGATAATAGTTAAATTCGTAGCAGGGAAAAAAACACAACGGGCTGAAACCGGCTGGGCCAACAGTGCACAGGAGGGGGCTGGAGGGGCGCTCACCCATGGGCTCTTGGCCCGGCTCGGAGGAGGGGCTTGGCAGGCCGGAGGGAGCAGGCCGGCCCGCTCTGCTTGGCCTTGGGCGAGGCCGGCCCACGAGGCGCTAGAGGCGTCGTGCCTGTCCCGATCCGGCTGGATCGAGGCAGGGACAAGCCCGGCGGCGGCTATGGGTGACAGCTTCGGCGACGCGGGGAGGACGCCAGGAGGCACGGGACTCGCCGGGGATGGGTGCCGGAGGCCGAGCCTTGGCCGGATCTGGCGGAATGGAGGACCGGCAGAGAGGGACGGCGACTCCGGCGGAGCTCCATGGCAGCGTAGGGAGGTGGCGACAGCGAGGCTCCGAGGGCGATGGGGAGGCTACACGAAGGCGGCGGTGCCCGGGCGGCGACGGATCTGGGGTCCGGCGCGACCACAGTCTTCCGACGAGGCGACAAGGACGATGGCCGGCGACGAGGAACTCGGGATCGAGGGTCTCCTCCCCTTGATCCAGAACGGGACGGAGGAGGCGGGCGGCCAGGCGGGCTCGCGCGGGCGAGGACGGGCTGCAGCGGTGCGGCTTCGGGCCCAGGCGGGCCCTGGATGGGCCTGGGAGGGCCGTGCGGGAGGTGGAGAGAGGCAGGGCAACGTGGAGCTCGGCGGTTGGAGGAGAGTGGCGGCAGGGTCGACGTGGCGCACCCGGATTGGCCGGAACGCGTGGCGACGGCGGCGCCAAGTGGCGGGAGGAGGCTGGGGGGCGCGGAAATGGAGGAGGAAGGTAGGAGAAGGCCAAAATGGGCAAGGGGGTTGTTTATATAGGGTAAGGCTAGGGTTAGGGGGGTTTGGGGCGTTTCGGAGCCTCGGATCGCCATCGGAGGGCTTCGGATCGGAGGAGGGTTTAGGTGGGCTGCAGGTGGGCTGAGAAGAGGGGTTGGGCTGAGAGAAGAGGAGAGAAAGAGAGGCCCGGCGGTAGTTTCGGAGACCGAAAGGTCCGACGATTAAACCAGCTATATTGCGGTTGTAGGTTTAATGGTTGGGCTATCAAATGGACTCCGAATGCGACGAAACTTGGCAGGCGGCCTGTCTACACTATAATAAGACCGCACGACAAGTTGCAACCCATTCCGAGAACATTTTCATGCCACTTATAAAATAATATTTCGGAGGTGCCGCGGGCGCGTGCGAGTGTGTCTGGACTCCGAACGGACAACGAAGAGAACCGGCGGAACACGAACGGATGCAAGTTTTGAAAAAATGACGGCAACGAAGTGCCGATGCAATGCGGATGATGCTATGAGATGAGATGCATAACAAGAACAAAATGCAAAACAACAGACAAAAACCCAACCACGGAGGAAATAACAAATCACATCTCCGAAAAAGGCAAGAGTTGGAGTTACGAATATGGAAAGTTGTATCCGGTGCGTTACAACACTCCACCACTACGAGAGGATCTCGTCCCGAGATCTAGGATGGCACCGGAGGGAAAAGGAAGAGGAAGATAAGCGGTAAAGCTAAGTTGCTTCTTTGACAAACGAGTGAAACCAATGAACCTTGAGAGGTTAAAAAGTTGAAAGAAAGAACACAACAGAGTTGAACACAATTGAGAGCACTGCGGTAGGAACTTGCCGCGACGCGCCACGTGTCCCGGCAAGGCCCGGTGAGCGACAAGCTTCCGGGCGCGGCAAGACAACGGCCGCGGCAAGGCGCTTGCCGCGGCAGGCTGCCACTCTGTACCCACGCTCCAGCACATCCACCAACGTGTCGCCATGAGGCCTTTCCAGGCGCACGTGGCGGGAGGCTATGCAGCCAGCGGTGCGCAGTGGCAAGCGGCGCTGACAAGACTGCCATCATGGCGAGCGGTGGCGTCCCTGACGGTCCCTTTTTGCACTATTTGGGCGACGCAGACGGGCATTTAATGCCTTTGTCACCTGCCGTCAGGGTTAGGTAGGATACACTGTACAGGTAGCTGTACCAACCACCCCTCTTTTTCCATTTTTACCCTTGTCTACTTTGCCACATGTCGGTGACCCCTTGAGCATATAAAAGGAGGCCCAGGCGCAACGTAGAGGGGGGTTCGGGACGAAACCAGAAAACGCTCACACTCGGTCTCGTTAGCAGCTCGAGTGTACTGTAGCACTCAGCGCTCCTGAGCAAGAACTCAATATCATCAGACATGCAGCAGTAGGAGTGTTATCTCTTCGGAGAGCTCCGAAGCTGGGTAAACTGCTCGTGTGCTTCGCCTCGATCCAATCTTCGTGCGATCTCCGCCCCCCGCCGAACCGAAAGGGGCTCGGTCCGCCGGTCCCATAGGTGTTCGTGGATCTGTTTCCCCGACATCTTTGGCGCGCCAGTGTCAGGACCCCGACTCGATGTCACACCGATCTAACTTGTAACACCTCATATCACTTTGCGGCCTCACGCACGGTATCCCCATGGGTGTCGCCTTACCTTTGCCCGGGACCGTTTGCGCCTTTTGGCTCACGTATATGATAGTGTCGCTAGCATCCATATGATAAAGAGCCCGGGCTGACATGACTAGTCGTAAACCCAAAGTGGCACAGACTTACAGGGACAGGCATCCATGACCCAGCTTCGAACGTGTCGGTCATCAGCAAGTGGGTCCGGGCTGTAGCACTGGGCTAGCAGGACTCCGGTAAACCGGGCTGTAGCGGGCTAACAGGACTCCGGTACTCAATGCGTGACATTTCCCCGAAGGGACAGACACCGGAACGAAGAAGGACACATGCCGGCCAGCCTAAGTGTTCCAGAGCAGTAGCAAGCTACCATGGCTCAGCGGTAACACTAGGAGACATTTCCCGGTAAGAGAGGCTACTAAAGATAAACAACTAGATAGTCAGATCCCACACATACCAAGCATTTCAATCATACACACAATATGCTCGATATGTGCAAATACAACAAGGCATCACAACATGACTCTACGACACAAGTACTTTATTTAAGGCTCAGAGAGCCATACATAACATACACAAAAGTACGGGTCACACGACCCAGCATTCAAGTCATACAGTCATACAAACCAGCAGCGGAAGTAACTTGTCTGAGTACAGACAACTAGAAAGATAAAAGAGGCTTGGAAAGCCTAGCTATACTACGTGGTCCTTCACAAGCTCAGGATCACCACCTGGGCCTTAGCCTACTCATTGATGTCAACGTCTACGTAGAACCCATCAGAAGGGGTTGCAGCGTCTTCTGTAAAAATGTAAATTATAGCAACATGAGTACAAAGGTACTCAGCAAGACTTACATCAGATCCTACATACATGCACATTATCAAGAAGGGTTGGTGGAGTTGTTGCAGCAAGCCAGCTTTGACTCTTGGCTAGGCTAACCTACGAGACTCCAACTCGAAATGGTTTTGCGCCAACGAGTCCACTACTCACCAATTCAATACACTACCGGGGACCCACCTCCGTCTTCCTACGGAAGAGCCATCCTCGGCACTCACACTTATCTTGAGGCTTTTAGTAGTTTCCATTTACTTGTCTATGAACTGTATAGGCAACCAAGTAGTCCTTTACCGCGGACGCGGCTATTCGAATAGATCATGATAACCCTGCAGGGGTGTACTTCTTCATACACGCTCTCACCACTTACCGTCGTTTACACGATATGTACTCGGCAACCTTCAAGCGGAAGCCCAACGTGGGTGTCGGCCACGACCTACCTAATCACCTAAGCCTCCAGTCCAGGTTTATCGCCTATCCAGGTTCCATCCGCAGGGAGTCCGGCCGAGGTTTCCCATACGGCCCCGAACGATGTGAACAGGGTTCCTGAGATACCTAACGGGTATTCGGTACACCCGGCCACGTACCTACCGCATCACAGCCCACCCCTACGGTCAGCGCTGTCCACGGCCTCCAGTAGGCTACAAACACCAGAAACTACTTGCAACTCCTGGACGGAGAACTAGGGTGAATAAGAAGCCGAGAGGGTCCATTGGTTTCGGGCCCAATGCATGGTAGTAGCTGATTCTTAAATCACACATACAGATCTCAGTGCTTAAGGTCGGCTTCAATGAAACAACCCACCATGTACTCCTACATGGCCTCTCATCGATACCTTTACCAAATCGTGTTCACCACACCACTCTCATTACCGACATAATCATTTCACTCTAGCCCATCACCCAGATGAACCAGACCTGACACGACTCTAAGCATAGCAGGCATAGCAAGGCAGGAACAACACATACATATGGCTCAATCAACTCCTACACATGCTAGTGGGTTTCATCTAGTTACTGTGGCAATGACAGGTCATGCAGAGGAAGTGGGTTCAACTACCGTAGCACACAGCAGTTTGAAACGCGTTGTCTTAATGCAGTAAAAGAGAGCAGGAGCGAGAACATGGGATTGTATCGATATGATCAAAAGGTTGGTTGCTTGCCTGATGGTTCGATGCACTGATACGGTTCTTCGTTAGGGTAATCACGATACTCCTCGGAGGCAGATCCTGCCGCAAAGAACACCGATACACAACCGTCACCAAACAATGTGCAACAATATGATGCATGCATGAAACATAGCAATATGAGTGTGTTGGGCTAATGCAACTAAGACCAGAAGGGTTTGAACTAATTTGAATCAAAGATTCAAATTTCAAACTCAAACATGGCCCTTTAAAGTGCTTTTCCTTGTTCTGCATTAAACATCAGGTTAACTTGTTTAATCATGCATGAAAGTAGTACAGATGGATAGATTGGATTTTTCTGATCATTTTTCATATATAATTTGTCTGATTTGGAGTTACAGAATAAAAGTTATGAATTTTTGAAGTTTAAATTATATTCTAGAATTTCCTATATTAGAATAATTCCAGAAAATCAATTATTGCGTCAGCCTGACGTCAGTGTGACGTCAGCAGGTCAACGGAACACGTCCGGGTCAAACCTGACAGTGCGTCCCGCATGTCAGGGTGATTAAATTAATTAAAGTTTAATTAAAACTAAGCCTGTTTAATTAACAGGGCTGGGCCCCACCTGTCATTGACTCAGGGGAGTCAACCAGGGCCCACCCGTGGTCAAACCCGGGTCGGCTGCACCGGCGTTTAGCCACCGGCGAGCCCGACGCGGCGGTGGAAGTGGTTTTGGCCGTTTCGGCCACCAAATGGGTCACGGAGACCACCGGAGTGGAGCTGAGGACGAGCCGCAGCTCTTGGTGGAGTCCGTTGGGGTCGGGGTGGCCGGAGTTGGCGCCGGCGACGACTTTGGCGGCCACCGGAGTTCGGGTGAAAGCGAACTCGGCCTAGGGTGTGCGAGGATGTGCGGGAAGTGCACGGTTGGGCCCAACGCAGCGTGGTGAGTGCGTTGGACACCGTGGGTTGGCCGGAGGATGGCCGGGAGCACGTCGGCGATGAGATCCGCGGCGGTGCGTGCGTGTGATCTTCGTGCGGTGGCTACACGGCTCGGGAATGAGAGAGGGAGGGTCGGAGGGGTAGCTAGGCTCACAGCGCTCCCGTAGAGGCCACCGGCGGGGTTGGGGACGAGCTGAGGCGGCGACGGCGTTGAAGGGGATCTCCGGCGACGGCGAGCTCGGGCGAGGTCGGTGCGGTGGTCTCGGGCCGCACGAGCGCACGGGGCTCGGCTAGCTCGATGAAGTGGACGACGGCGGAGCTCCTGGACACGGCGGCACGGCGTGGGGTTGCCGGAGGGCATGGCTACGGCGAGGGGGTGGCGGCGATGGCGTCGGCCATGGCGTGGGAGAGCGAGGGAGAGGAGCTGGAGAGGAGAGGCGGTGTCTGGGAGGTTCGGGAGAGAGAGAGAGGCCGATTCACGGCGTTAGCCGGGCGAGGGAGGCGGCGAGGCGGCGAGCAGGTGCGTGGCACCCATGCGGTGCTCGCCGTCGAGCACCTGCCTGCCTGCCTGGCCGGCAAGCAGCTCGCTGGCGCGGTGCTGGGCTGGGCCGGCAGGTGGGCCGGGTGCTGGGCGCCAGGTAAGCTTTTTCCATTTTTTTTCTGTTTTCTGTTTTGCTAATACTTCTGCAACTTTGTTGAATTAAATAAAATACTTAGGCTACTCCTAAAATCACCAAACTACCCCTGGTCCATAGTTGGATTATTTCCAACATGAAACATTTTAGTTTGGAGTTATTTGAGCATTTAAATATTTTATATAATTTTAAATGCCCAAATTCAAATATTTATGATTTAATTCAAAACCCTAAGATGGCCTAGGAAAATGTGCACCACTTTTGGCAGAGGTTCTGAACCAAGACAAAAAAATGATGGGCATTTTAGAAGGGCATTTCAGGTTCATTGAAAATATTTTTAGTAACCCTAGTTGGTTTCAGAGGGGGCTGGGGGTTCTGTCATCCCCATTTCAAGTTTCTGATGAAGAATAGACATGATGCAACACTCTAATGCATGAACTAGCTAGGGTGTGACAACTCACCCCCACTCAAAAGAATCTCGTCCCGAGATTTGGGTTCCTCCGGAAAGAAGGCGGGATACTCAAGTCAAAGACGATCCTCCCTTTCCCAAGTTGCTTCATCCTCAGAATGGTGCGACCATTGTACTTTGAGAAACTTGATATTATGACGTCGAGTGGTACACTCGGCCTGATCGAGGATACGAATGGGGTACTCTCGATATGTAAGATTATCTTGGAGATCAAGTGTTTCGTAGTCCACTCCACGAATAGGATCCGAGAAGCAACGCCTGAGTTGAGAAACGTGGAAGACATCGTGGACTCTGGAGAGGTGCGGAGGTAGTTCCAACTGGTAGGCAACTTCTCCTCGTTTGGCGAGAATGCGAAAAGGTCCAATGTAACGAGGAGCCAATTTGCCTTTGATACCGAAACGATGGGTTCCCTTCAAAGGGGTAACCCGAAGGTAAGCCTTCTCGTCAACCTCGAAAGTCATAGCCTTATGTTTTCGGTCATATTGACTCTTTTGACGAGATTGGGCTGTTTTCAACTTTTCACGAATGATGCGAACTTGTTCTTCTGCTTCCTGAATCATATCCGGGCCAAAGAATTGTCTTTCCCCGGTCTCTGACCAGTTAAGGGGTGTTCGACACCGTCGTCCATAGAGAACTTCAAAAGGGGCTTTACCCAAGCTAGATTGATAGCTGTTGTTGTAAGCGAATTCGGCAAATGGAAGGCACTTCTCCCAATCCATTCCGAAAGAGATAACAGAGGCTTGAAGCATGTCTTCTAGAATCTGGTTGACGCGTTCTACTTGACCACTCGATTGAGGGTGAAAAGCGGTGCTAAAGGAGAGACGGGTTCCCATAGCATTTTGGAAACTTTCCCAAAATCGAGAGGTGAAAATACTTCCTCGATCCGAGTTAATTTCCAAAGGAACACCATGGAGAGACACTATTCGGGAGATGTATAGGTCTGCCAGCTGACTAGCGGTTATACTCTCACGAACAGGTAGGAAATGGGCTACTTTGGAAAGACGATCAACAACGACAAAGATAGCATTATTCCCTCTCTTGGTCCTGGGAAAACCGGTAATGAAATCCATACCAATTTTATCCCATTTCCATTCAGGAATAGCTAAGGGTTGAAGGGTGCCAGCAGGCCATTGATGCTCTGCTTTTACACGACGACAGACGTCGCAATTAGCAATATACTGAGCAATTTCTCTCTTCATCCTAGTCCACCAGAACCTCTGGCGTAGGTCCTGATATATCTTGGTACTACCGGGATGAATGGTGAGAGGAGATTCATGAGCCTCCTTAAGGATCAATCGCCTCAGGTTTCGCACTTTGGGAACCACTAGTCGATTCCCGAAGTATACGACCCCTTGATCATTAATGGAGAAACAATTCGCAATTCCTTTCTTGATGTTTCTCTTGATGCGGGAGATTCTCGAATCTACCTTCTGTGCTTTGATGATCTGATCCGTAAGGGTAGGTTTCGCCACCAAGGTGGAAAGAAAACCTTGAGGAACAATGTGAAGGTTAAGCTTCCGAAATTCCTCATGGAGAAGCGGTTGACTTTGTTGTAACATCAGGTTGTTACAGTAGGATTTACGACTTAGCGCATCAGCCATGACGTTAGCTTTTCTTGGGGTATAAGTTATTCCTAGGTCGAAGTCTGTGATCAACTCAACCCAACGTCTTTGCCTGAGATTCAAATCCGGTTGGGTGAAGATGTACTTCAGACTTTGGTGATCGGTGAATATTTCGCAACAATTACCGAGGAGGTAATGTCGCCAGGTCTTAAGTGCATAGACTACAGCTGCAAGCTCTAGATCATGAGTAGGATAATTCTCCTCATGTGGGTGCAATTGCCGTGAGGCGTAAGCAATTACGTGTCGATCTTGCATGAGGATACAGCCTAGTCCTTGTCGCGAGGCGTCGCAGTAGATAACAAAGTCCTTAGAGAAGTCTGGCGGTACCAGAAGGGAGCAGAAGTCAGGCGTCTTTTCAGTTCCTGAAAGCTGTGCTCACATTGTGGAGTCCATTCAAACTTTTTATCCT
Source organism: Triticum dicoccoides (assembly GCF_002162155.2). NCBI lineage: Eukaryota > Viridiplantae > Streptophyta > Magnoliopsida > Poales > Poaceae > Triticum > Triticum dicoccoides. The sequence continues at coordinate 386,522,917 of NC_041385.1, read as the reverse complement.
TCTTAAGGAGTTCGGTTAGAGGTTTAGCAACTTTGGAGAAGTTCTCGACAAAGCGACGACAATAGCTCGCTAGGCCAAGGAAACTCCGAACTTGCTTGACCGATTCAGGTGGAGTCCAATTAAGGACGGCCTTAACTCACTCAGGGTTAATAGCAATAACTTTACCAGATATTACATGACCCAGATAGGTTACTTCTGACAACCAAAATTCACATTTAGAGAATTTGGCATAAAGACGATGCTCTCGAAGTTTCTTCAACACTAGCCTTAGATGTTCGGCATGTTCTTCCTCGTTCTTGGAATAGATGAGTATATCATCGAGATAAACTACGACGAATTTATCCAAATACTCCATGAAGATTGAGTTCATTAACCGAGAAAAGGTGGCTAGAGCGTTGGTTAAACCGAAGGACATGATAGTGTACTCGTATTGGCCATAACGAGTAACAAAGGCCATTTTAGGAATGTCCCCGTTTCTGATTTTGATTTGATGGTAGCCCAACCTCAAATCCATTTTGGAGAAGACTGAGGATCCAGCGAGCTGATCATACAGGTCGTTGATCCTGGGAAGCGGATATTTGTTCTTGATTGTGACCAAATTGACAGGTCGATAATCTACAACCATCCGGTCCGTACCATCCTTCTTCTTGACGAAGAGGACGGGGCAAGCCCACGGAGATGAACTAGGTCGGATGAAACACTTTTTCAAGGACTCATCGAGTTGTTTCTTAAGCTCGGCTAGTTCTAGTGGTGCCATCTTATAGGGTATTCTAGCAATCGGGACGGTTCCTGGAATGAGGTCTATTACGGACTCAACATCCCTGTCAGGTGGAACACCTGGCAATTCCTCTGGGAAGACATCCGAGAAGTCACGGACTACCAGAACGTCCTCAAGGTCTGGCAAAGGGCTGGCGTTAAGAGAATATAATTGTCGCTTGGCTAATCGGGTCAAGACATTGACTATCTTCCCCGAAGGATGAGTGAGTTGAACAGTCCTAGAGAAGCAATCAATTTTGGCATGATGAGCTGACATCCAGTCCATACCCAAAATGATATTAATATCTGAAAATTTGAGAGCTATCAAAGATGCAAGGAAAACAAGTCTGTCGACTTGGATTTCATTTCCATAACTTACCCTGGAGGTCTGCCATCTAGAACCAGGAGTAGAAATTTCCATAGTGGATGGCATGTCACAGAATGCGGTGTTATGCAGACGGGCATAGTTCTCGGATATAAATGAATGAGAGGCTCCTGTATCGAAAAGAACAGATGCCGGGTGGCAATTAACAAGGAGCGTACCGAGAATGACGTTGGGATCCTCTTGAGCTTCTTCGGCAGAGATACAGTTGACATGGCCACGTGTAGCGGTGGCCGGCTTGGCGTGGAACACTTTCCCTGTCGGCTTGCCACGGCCAACAGCTTTAGCAGATTGGTTGGGGTTGTTCTGGGGACACTCACGCATATAGTGGCCAGATTCCCCACACTTGAACAAGTCACGGAACTGGTACGTGGAGGAGCATTGTTGGTTGGACCCCCATAGGGCTTGGCTGGTGCAGACTGTTGAACAGGGCGAGACGCCTGGAAGGATGGCCTCGGTGTGAACCTAGGTGGCAGGGCAGTGTTGGGCACCCACACGCGGCGCTTCTGAGGACCAGCACCGGATGAGGAACCCATGTCACGGCCATGCTTGCGTGTTGCATCATAATTAGTCTGACCAGTTTCAGCACTGATGGCCTTGTTAACAAGTTTCTGAAAAGATGTGCACTCATGCAGACGGAGGTCGCGACGAAGCTCAGGACTAAGCCCCTTACGGAACCTTGCTTGCTTCTTGGCATCAGTAGAAACTTCCTCAGTTGCATATCGTGCGAGGTTACCGAACTCCCTGCTGTAAGCATCCACAGAGAGTCGGCCCTGAGTGAAACTGCAGAATTCCTCACGTTTACGGTCCATGAGACCCTCCGGAATGTGATGTTCACGGAAAGCCTCGCTGAATTCAGCCCAAGTAGTGACATGGCCCGCTGGGCGCATAGCTCCATAATTTTCCCACCATAGACTGGCGGGGCCTTCAAGATGATATGCAGCAAAGGTGACCTTGTCAGCCTCCGCTACCAGCACGGAACGCAGCTTGTGGGAGATACTGCGAAGCCAGTCATCAGCGTCGAGAGGCTCGACGGAGTGGTGGAACGTGGGTGGATGTAACTTAATGAAATCACTGAGTGACACCACGTTAGTCCTCTGATGGTGTGCTGTGTTCTGTTCAATACGCTCCAACAAACGGTTGGTCTCCCGCTTGTTTCTTTCGGCTTCCATCATAACCTCGGCTAGGGAAGGAGGATGAGGCAGATTTGCATTCCTGACTTCGCTGCCTTCGGCCTGCTCTTGAGGAGCAGGGTTAGTGCGCGTTTTGACCATCCTTGGTAAACAAGACAATGATTTAGTCAGGATGATAAAATTCCGACATAGGATACAGAATGTAAGGAATAACTCGGAATGCAAGATAATCATCCGTATGACATGGTAGATACAGAAACTGCTTCTTTATTCCATCGTCATACACACCATACAGGGTTTAGTACAAGACCAAACAAGATACTATTACGGTGAAAAGAGGATTACATCTCATCGAAGGCATTCCAAGCTTCTATACATTATTTTTCTACACCTCCGGAAGGCGATACAAACTAGGTCATATCCCACGAGTCACGCAGGACGATAGACGACACAGCTAACACGAACTAGTGATACTACCACTAACTCAGACCGATCCGTAGTAGTCCTCGTAGAAGTCACCTCCATATCCTGGAAGCTCAACATGATCATCCGGAAACAGACGATCTCGCGGAGCTTGTGGACCATAGGGGCTAGGATGAGGTCTTGGACCAACAGACGGTGGCCTGCGGGGACCGCGAGGTGGGGTGATGCCTCCTACATCACGCCAACCCATCACGTCTGGCAAAGCAGATCTCACAGGATAGAGATCGCGCATATCCGAATATCCAGCTTGCACCGCCGGTGCAAACCGAGTCAATGTGGCCCAATGGTCAGCACGGGTATTGAAGAGCTCTAACCTCAAGGCCCGATTTTCACGGTCCTTATCCTCGAGCATCTCAGCAGTGGTGCGAGTCCGTGAATCCTCCTGAGTGGGGTCAGCATAGATAGCCTGGAGATACCCTTGTGCTCCCGGAAGTGATCCTGGCATATACCGGAAATCAGAGTCCCGAAATAGACCAGATCTGACTCGCATGATGGTCATCATAGAGTAGGCGGCGTCCTGCACAGCCATCTCAATAGTAACCCCGAGTTCATAGGAGCAGTGAAGGGGCTCGGTGGACCCAGGATAAGATGGAAATATCCTGACAGTGCAGAGATACTGGCTTTGATTAAAGTCTCGGAATTGCTCTTCGACCGTGTACTCAGGATACCAACGGTATCCAGCCTCAGTCATTACCCTGACCAACATGGCAGTATAGCCGGGTACATCTAGGCATCGAGTCAGGCGAACCACTTGATTAAGGTTGCGAGTGGCCATCTGAAAGCACAATCATAATGCAAAGGCATTAGAATTTCTAGCAAAATTTCGGCAGCATAACAGCTGTAAATGCTCAAGAAGGATTTGAGACATTTGACAAAGGATTTCATATACACTCAACATCATCATATCAAAGTTCTGGATCCATCCTAACAACATAATGTGGTAGAAGAACTGAACTAGGCTTGTAACCATCAAACCTATAAGGTACTACTGATTAGTAACACGTGATCCTGATAGAGAGAATAGATCCTAATTCCTTAACCCCCGGTGGAAGAATAGACTGACTCAGATCAGAATGTCATAAGATAAAGAGTAAAAAGAGCCTTACGTTCCAACCCACAAACAATTCCCCTACATATAACTAAATAATTTCTAGACTCAACATCGATCAGTTTGGCTTGGAGAACCTACAGGCAGTCCGGCTCTGATGCCAATGATGTCAGGACCCCGACTCGATGTCACATCGATCTAGCTTGTAACACCTCATATCACTTTGCGGCCTCACGCACGGTATCCCCACGGGTGTCGCCTTACCTTTGCCCGGGACCGTTTGCGCCTTTTGGCTCACGTATATGATAGTGTCGCTAGCATCCATATGATAAAGAGCCCGGGCTGACATGACTAGTCGTAAACCCAAAGTGGCACAGACTTACAGGGACAGGCATCCATGACCCAGCTTCGAACGTGTCGGTCATCAGCAAGTGGGTCCGGGCTGTAGCACTGGGCTAGCAGGACTCCGGTAAACCGGGCTGTAGCGGGCTAACAGGACTCCGGTACTCAATGCGTGACATTTCCCCGAAGGGACAGACACCGGAACGAAGAAGGACACATGCCGGCCAGCCTAAGTGTTCCAGAGCAGTAGCAAGCTACCATGGCTCAGCGGTAACACTAGGAGACATTTCCCGGTAAGAGAGGCTACTAAAGATAAACAACTAGATAGTCAGATCCCACACATACCAAGCATTTCAATCATACACACAATATGCTCGATATGTGCAAATACAACAAGGCATCACAACATGACTCTACGACACAAGTACTTTATTTAAGGCTCAGAGAGCCATACATAACATACACAAAAGTACGGGTCACACGACCCAGCATTCAAGTCATACAGTCATACAAACCAGCAGCGGAAGTAACTTGTCTGAGTACAGACAACTAGAAAGATAAAAGAGGCTTGGAAAGCCTAGCTATACTACGTGGTCCTTCACAAGCTCAGGATCACCACCTGGGCCTTAGCCTACTCATTGATGTCAACGTCTATGTAGAACCCATCAGAAGGGGTTGCAGCGTCTTCTGTAAAAATGTAAATTATAGCAACATGAGTACAAAGGTACTCAGCAAGACTTACATCAGATCCTACATACATGCACATTATCAAGAAGGGTTGGTGGAGTTGTTGCAGCAAGCCAGCTTTGACTCTTGGCTAGGCTAACCTACGAGACTCCAACTCGAAATGGTTTTGCGCACACGAGTCCACTACTCACCAATTCAATACACTACCGGGGACCCACCTCCGTCTTCCTACGGAAGAGCCATCCTCGGCACTCACACTTATCTTGAGGCTTTTAGTAGTTTCCATTTACTTGTCTATGAACTGTATAGGCAACCAAGTAGTCCTTTACCGCGGACGCGGCTATTCGAATAGATCATGATAACCCTGCAGGGGTGTACTTCTTCATACACGCTCTCACCACTTACCGTCGTTTACACGACATGTACTCGGCAACCTTCAAGCGGAAGCCCAACGTGGGTGTCGGCCACGACCTACCTAATCACCTAAGCCTCCAGTCCAGGTTTATCGCCTATCCAGGTTCCATCCGCAGGGAGTCCGGCCGAGGTTTCCCATACGGCCCCGAACGATGTGAACAGGGTTCTCGAGATACCTAACGGGTATTCGGTACACCCGACCACGTACCTACCGCATCACAGCCCACCCCTACGGTCAGCGCTGTCCACGGCCTCCAGTAGGCTACAAACACCAGAAACTACTTGCAACTCCTGGACGGAGAACTAGGGTGAATAAGAAGCCGAGAGGGTCCATTGATTTCGGGCCCAATGCATGGTAGTAGCTGATTCTTAAATCACACATACAGATCTCAGTGCTTAATGTCGGCTTCAATGAAACAACCCACCATGTACTCCTACATGGCCTCTCATCGATACCTTTACCAAATCGTGTTCACCACACCACTCTCATTACCGACATAATCATTTCACTCTAGCCCATCACCCAGATGAACCAGACCTGACACGACTCTAAGCATAGCAGGCATAGCAAGGCAGGAACAACACATACATATAGCTCAATCAACTCCTACACATGCTAGTGGGTTTCATCTAGTTACTGTGGCAATGACAGGTCATGCAGAGGAAGTGGGTTCAACTACCGTAGCACACAGCAGTTTGAAACGCGTTGTCTTAATGCAGTAAAAGAGAGCAGCAGCGAGAACATGGGATTGTATCGATATGATCAAAAGGTTGGTTGCTTGCCTGATGGTTCGATGCACTGATACGGTTCTTCGTTAGGGTAATCACGATACTCCTCGGAGGCAGATCCTGCCGCAAAGAACACCGATACACAACCATCACCAAACAATGTGCAACAATATGATGCATGCATGAAACATAGCAATATGAGTGTGTTGGGCTAATGCAACTAAGACCAAAAGGGTTTGAACTAATTTGAATCAAAGATTCAAATTTCAAACTCAAACATGGCCCTTTAAAGTGCTTTTCCTTGTTCTGCATTAAACATCAGGTTAACTTGTTTAATCATACATGAAAGTAGTACAGATGGATAGATTGGATTTTTCTGATCATTTTTCATATATAATTTGTCTGATTTGGAGTTACAGAATAAAAGTTATGAATTTTTGAAGTTTAAATTATATTCTAGAATTTCCTATATTAGAATAATTCCAGAAAATCAATTATTGTGTCAGCCTGACGTCAGTGTGACGTCAGCAGGTCAACGGAACACGTCCGGGTCAAACCTGACAGTGGGTCCCGCATGTCAGGGTGATTAAATTAATTAAAGTTTAATTCAAACTAAACCTGTTTAATTAACAGGGCTGGGCCCCACCTGTCATTGACTCAGGGGAGTCAACCAGGGCCCACCCGTGGTCAAACCCGGGTCGGCTGCACCGGCGTTTAGCCGCCGGCGAGCCCGACGCGGCTGTGGAAGTGGTTTTGGCCGTTTCGGCCACCAAATGGGTCACGGAGACCACCGGAGTGGAGCTGAGGACGAGCCGCAGCTCTTGGTGGAGTCCGTTGGGGTCGGGGTGGCCGGAGTTGGCGCCGGCGACGACTTTGGCGGCCACCGGAGTTCGGGTGAAAGCGAACTCGGCCTAGGGTGTGCGGGGAGGTGCGGGAAGTGCACGGTTGGGCCCAACACAGCGTGGTGAGTGCGTTGGACACCGCGGGTTGGCCGGAGGATGGCCGGGAGCACGTCGGCGACGAGATCCACGGCGGTGCGTGCGTGTGATCTTCGTGCGGTGGCTACACGGCCCGGGAATGAGAGAGGGAGGGTCGGAGGGGTAGCTAGGCTCACAGCGCTCCCGTAGAGGCCACCGGCGGGGTCGGGGACGAGCTGAGGCGGCGACGGCGTTGAAGGGGATCTCCGGCGACGGCGAGCTCGGGCGAGGTCGGTGCGGTGGTCTCGGGCCGCACGAGCGCACGGGGCTCGGCTAGCTTGATGAAGTGGATGGCGGCGGAGCTCCTGGACACGGCGGCACGGCGTGGGGTTGACGGAGGGCGTGGCTACGGCGAGGGGGTGGCGGCCATGGCGTGGGAGAGCGAGGGAGAGGAGCTGGAGAGGAGAGGGGGTGTCTGGGAGGTTCGGGAGAGAGAGAGAGGCCGATTCACGGCGTTAGCCGGGCGAGGGAGGCAGCGAGGCGGCGAGCAGGTGCGTGGCACCCATGCGGTGCTCGCCGTCGAGCACCTGCCTGCCTGCCTGGCCGGCAAGCAGCTCGCTGGCGCGGTGCTGGGCTGGGCCGGCAGGTGGGCCGGGTGCTGGGCGCCAGGTAAGCTTTTTCCATTTTTTTCTGTTTTCTGTTTTTTTAATACTTCTGCAACTTTGTTGAATTAAATAAAATACTTAGGCTACTCCTAAAATCATCAAACTACCCCTGGTCCATAGTTGGATTATTTCCAACATGAAACATTTTAGTTTGGAGTTATTTGAGCATTTAAATATTTTATATAATTTTAAATGCCCAAATTCAAATATTTATGATTTAATTCAAAACCCTAAGATGGCCTAGGAAAATGTGCACCACTTTTGGCAGAGGTTCTGAACCAAGACAAAAAAATGATGGGCATTTTAGAAGGCATTTCAGGTTCATTGAAAATATTTTTAGTAACCCTAGTTGGTTTCAAAGGGGGCTGGGGGTTCTGTCATCCCCATTTCAAGTTTCTAATGAAGAATAGACATGATGCAACACTCTAATCCATGAACTAGCTAGGGTGTGACAGCCAGGTAGGGGGCGTCAAGATTGTGTGAATCTGATCCAGCGTGCACACGAGCTAGATCTTCATCTTCTCCATCGATATGCCACCGAAGAAGAAGACTTCGGCGACAGCTGTTCCGTCCACGTCAATCCCACCACCACCGGAGCAAATGAGTGGTGGGGAAGATACCGGCGGAAGAACAGACATCGACGAGGGAGCTCACGACGCTGCCAGGTCCAAGGACAAGGCTGCGCAGACCTCGGCGTCCGTACATGTTCCGCGCCCATCTCAGGAGGCGCAGGACTGACAGCGTCATGGTACTCGCAGTACCATACGTTTGTTGGGCCAAGATCAAGCTGGTGGATCTCGGGGTGCTCAAGACCAGCATGCACGCCAACATGCTGGAACGAGCGAGGCACGATCGCCTGGACGGGATACTGCTCCTTCTAACATAGTTAGAAGTCCGAGCATATCCCGCTCCTCGCACCGTTCGCCACTGCCACTCACCACTCCAGCAGAAGCTTTGGCGCGAGCTCAACTACTCCTGGATTACCCTCCAACGTAAGACAAGATCGACGGATGGAGGGCCACCATTCAGAGTCTCATCGGCTTCGCCAACGGCGACACTCCGCGGCAGCCGAGTGCATTGCTGCCGTGGCAGGACCGCCAGGCGCGAGCCGGTGGCAATGAAACCGGTGGGGGTGCAACTACCAGGCACTCTCCACCCCGAAGGCCAAGATCGCCGACTCACCGGATCAACCTCGACAGCGACTCCACTGCATCATCGGATCCACGAGCTCGTCGCGATCAATGCCAAGTTCTTCACGAACGACAGCAAGAAGACGCTCGTACTCGCATCGAGCGTCGAAGAGAAGCGCGGCGTCAATCAGACCAGCGCGCTGGGCCCTCTATCTTCATGCATGCGCCAGGGGAACCAGGCGACTTGCCGCACGCGGTAGGATGCCCTGCGTTCACTCGTGAGCTGCGGCAAGTCCAGTGGACCAGCACGAAGAATTTCAAGCCAGACGTGCCAGAGAAGTACGACGGCAAGTCGCATCTATCGGAGTTCCTCAGCATCTACACCATCGCGGTGCAAGCTGCCGGGGGACGGGACGACAAGATCCTTGCCAACTACTTCCCGCAGGTGCTCAAACCCAATGTCAGATCCTGGGTGATGCACTTGCCGGACAACTCCATATCCTCCTGGGCAGACCTATGCCATCAGTTTGTCGGCGCCTTTACAGGCGGCCACAAGCCTCATGGCCAAGAGAGCGATCTTCATCTGCTCGCCCAGAAGGAAGGAGAACCCCTGCGCAAGTACATTCAGAGATTCAGCCGTGCACAACACAACATCCCAGATGTCCACCCTACCGCGGTAATCAGCGCGTTCCATCAGAACGTGCGGAACCGCAGGATGCGGGAGTAGATGGCGATGTGCAAGATCAGAGACGTCAGTGAGCTATATGCCCTAGCCGACAAGTGTGCACGTGCTGAGGAAGGGAGGAAACTCCCCGGAGAGAATATAGGAGCAGGAGGATCTGATAGTGAGGAGACTGCCCCGGCAAAGAAAAACCGGCAGCAAAACAACAGGAAAAAGAAAGGCAAAGAGGTGCTAGTCGTTGAGCAGTCCGGCAAGAAAGCCAAAGCTTGTAGCTCCGACAAGGAGATTGCCGCAGGCACCAACCACCAGGCTGTGGCGGTTGCCGACAAGCAGGACGGCACTAACAAGTAGTACTGCAAGATCCACCGCACCAAGGGCCATGACCTCCAGAGCTGCAAGAAGGTCGAGCAGCTTGTCGAGCAGCAAAAGGCTGAATACGAGCGACGCGACAAGGAGAAAGCCCAGGAAGGTGCTGGAGGAGCTGGCAAGAAACGTCCCAGCCGAGGAGGACGCCGCGGCAAGGCCAAGCAGCGGCAAGGAGACAGACCTCCCCGCGGCCGCGACAAGGATGAAGATGACGACGACGATGAAGATATGGATGGTGACGAGACCGATGAGAAGGAGTTCCAGAAAGCCACAGAGGTCCTGTGTGTTGACGGTGGTGCTTCTCTGCATACTTCACACCGCTAGCTCAAGCAGTGGGTGCGGGAAGTCAATGCTGCAGAACCACCCATCGAGTCACGCAAGCCTCTGAAATGGTCCAGCACGCCTATCATCTTTGATATTGAGGACCACCCTGATCGCATAACTGCGGTCGGGTGCTTGCCGATGTTGGTTTCACCAACTATCCGCAACCTCAAGGTCACTAAGATGGTAGTTGACGGCGGGGCCGGCTTGAACCTGATCTCCTCCGTGGTACTCTAGAAACTCCAGATCCCTGATGGCGAGCTCAAAGAGACCGGCATATTCCAAGGAATCAATCCGGGAAGGAGCAAGCCGAAGGGAAAGATCACGTTGCCGGTAACATTTGGCAGCGAGTTGAACTTCAGGACTGAGAGGGTCACTTTTGACGTTGCTGATTTTCCATTACCTTACAATGGGATACTAGGCCGTCCAGCACTCGCCAAATTCATGGCAGCCTCTCACTATGCATACAACATACTGAAGATGCCAGGCCCAATAAGTGTCATCTCTGTCCCTGGCGACAAGAAGGATGCTCTTATCTGCGCTGACAAGATCTACTGGGAAGCAGCAGCAGCAACAGATCGCAAGTCACTTGCCGTTGAAGCTCCCGGGGCGAAGGAGCACTTTGGGAGGCAGCAGCACTCGCCAGCAGCGCCTCGTCGGCCTTGATCTTCTCCGACAAGGCCACCTCCCGCTCCCTGGCGTCGTCCAGCGTCTGAGTCAAAGTAGCCAGCTTCAACTTGAGATCTGCATTGGAATCCTTGGCGGCGCTGAGCTCCTTGCTCCTCTCAGCGAGAAGACCCTACAGCTCACCATGAGCAGCAGCGTCCTTCTCGCGCTCACGCTTGAGCGCAGCAAGCTTCTCGCCCCTCGCCTTGAGGTCGGCCTCCAGCTGCGCCACCTTCGTCTCCAGCTCCTTCTTGGCGGCCTCGGCAGCTGCGGCAGCATCCTTTGCCTCCTTGAGAGCCCCGCCAATTGCTTGCTCGCGCGCGGCAAGCTCCTCCTCGTGGCTGTCAAGGTTGACCTTGCGCTGCGCCAACTCTCCTTCCTGCGCAAATAGATTTTCGGCGACAAGCCGTTGCTTCTCTTCAACTTCAGCCTTCTCGAGGAGGAAGGCTTTCCGCTCCTCGAGAAGTTGCTCCCGCTCCTCCGCCAGGGACCGGAGAGCTTCCTGCCTGAGACCCCGGAGCTCCTCTGCACGCTTCTCGATATCCACTCCCGCCTTCACGACAAGTGCTTCTCGGGATGCCAGCTTGGCTTGTCGGGCACGGTAGAGCGACAACAGCTTCCGCAGCAGCCGCTCCTCCTCAGACTCGCCGCTGCTGCTGCTTGGCGCGTCGACCAGCGTCAGCCCAGCGGAGGCGAGCACCTCTCCATCCAAAATCTCTCCTTCGACCGGCGCCCTGGAGCTTGACGCCCAGGGGAGCTTGATGAAGATACCGTCGCCAGCCTTCAAGTAGGCACCGGGCTGGGGCTCTTCGGAGCCTGGCGCTGCAGCATCGGCGGAGGGATCGGCGGTCGGCGTAGCGCCTGGCGCTCCTGCGGCCTCGGGGCCGTCAGTGCGATCGCCGGATCCCTCGCCAGCTTCTACGGCGGCAGCTTTGGCGGCCTCTTCGCCGGCAGGATCATCAGCGCCGGCCTCTCCGTCGGTGGCAACGGCGTCGTCGGTGTTGCTGCGTGCATTCTCCTCGTCGGCAACCTCGGTTTCCATTGGCTCCGCGGCAGATGGATCTGACGAACGGAAAAAGGAGAAAAATCAAGCAATTATCCAAAAAAGAAAATCAGAAGAAGAAGAACCCAAGGGAAGTTTTCAAGCAAAAGGGTTACCTGTGCTGGGATCTGCAGTCGTGGTCTCAACCACCGGAGGATCACTGATGCTGTCCCTTGCCGGAGAATTATCCCTTGCCGGGGAGCTGTCCCTTGCCGGAGAATTCTCCCTTGCCGGAGAACGCTCCCTTTCCGGGGAGGCCTCCCTTGGCGGTGTAGTCGAAGCAGATGGCACTTCGGGAGCAGCTTCCGGGCACTCCTGGTGAGGCTGCTCTGCTCCTACACAAACCAGCAGTCAAATATCAGCAAAGAAAGAGCACCCATGGGCGCCTGCCAGCAAGAAGCAAACCATATACTTACGCTGGGGGCTGCGCTGGGGGCTACTCTGGGGAATACTTGCCGGGTCCGACAAGGTGGTCTCGGGCACGCCCTCTGCTGTCGCAATGGGATCATCCTCGATGACAATCACCGGGGCCTTGGCTCTCTTTGCCGCTCTCTGGGCCAGCGTCCTGAAAACGAATAGGATCAGAGTAAAGCAAATCAGATACAAGACAAAGCAACAAAATTGAAGAACTACAAGAACGGCAAGGAATCTTACTCTTCTTCTTCCTCGTCGGAGCTGAGCGCGGAGAGATCGAAGTCCGGCTCACCTCCGGTGCGACGAGGCGGAGGAGTAGGTTCCCTTGCCTGCTTGGCAGGAGCAGTAGCACTGGACCGGGAAGACCCCGCTCCAGTTGCCGCAGCGGCATGAGGCGCTCCCGCGGCAACGGTGCTTGACGTGGTAGAGCGTGTCGCGCGGCTCGGCGGCTGTTGACTCGTCTCCCGCCTCGCTACGTCCGCAGCCTTGCGGAGACGCCTTCTTGGCGGGGCTGGGGGCTCCGCCTGCGGCAAGCTGTCTGAAGGTTCGGGCCCGACAAGCCCTCCCTCGCCGGGCTCGCTCGGCTCAGCTTCAGGCCCGACAAGCTCTTCCTCGCCGGCGAACTCCTCTCGCTCGGCAAGGCTTGCCGCCTCTGCTGCCTCTGCCTCCTCCACGATGAATCCAAACTCGCCCGCGGCAGCGGCTGCTGCCGCCTCCTCCAGCCTGGTGGCGATGCGCTGCATCTCATCATCGGTGGTGTCGCGGGTGAGGCTCTTCTGCTCGTCAGCGCGGACCGGCACTTCTACCAAGCCATCAAAGAAATCCCGCACGACGTCGTCTGCAGGCTCTTGCCAAGTCGGGATGATTCCGTGCGAATCGCACAGCGGCATCATTGCGCGGATGCGATCAAGCGAGGAATTGTTGCACAGCGGAACGACACCCCTCGGCAAAATGAATGGATGTTGAGGATCATGCTTGAACAGCTCCAGGAGCATCGCATCCAGCTCCAGGACGGTGAAGTTGAAGTTGAGGCCCGGGCGCAGCCTCATGATATCCGTCGAGTTTTGGAACTCCCAGGCGGGTCTCCCCCTCTCCTGCAGGGGGGCGATGCGGCAGCGAAGAAAATCTGCGCCAACGGCGCCTACGGTGAGCCCGGCAAACCTGAGGCGAAGGATCCGGGTGACGGCGATCTTCAGCCTGTCGTCTTCCGGGGCCACATTGCTCCAATCGTTATCACGCACTATTGGGGCTTGGCGCAAGGCAGTGAATGGCTGCGGGTTCTCCTCGACATTCCAGCACCACTCTGCTCTCCATTCCTCCCACTTGCTGCGGAGATCTCCCTCCACATAAGCTTCCTTCTTGCCGACTCTCGAGATCCAAGCGATCCCGCCGGCAAGAGGCTCCCCTCTCTCAACCCGAGGCATAAAGAAGTGGCGGAAAAGGGCTACGTTTGGATGGACTCCGACAAAGTTTTCGCAGAGATGTGCGAAAACCGCCATGGTCAGAACGGCGTTGGGGGTGAAGTCAAGGAGGCGGAACCCGTAGGTGTTCATGATGTCACAGAAGAATTCAGAGAAAGGCGGGCAGAGCCCACAGTAGAAGAACAGCACGAAGAAGGGGTACCCGTTTGGAGCCAGTTCCGAAGCGGCAGCCGGGAGTACCCTCGTGCGCGGATGCGCTCACGTCTTCGTCGACCAGAAGAGGTAGTAGTACTCCCTCAGCTCCTTCGTGCCAAGCTGAGGGGGGAAGATGGCCCGCTCCTTCCGCAGCGCCGCGAGCCGCTGCGCCTCGACCGATTCCACGCCCTTCCCCTTGTCGGCTTTCGGAGCCATGGCGAAGGTGGTGTGGGAGATCTGCGGCATTGGTGGTGCTGGTGGCAATGGGGGGCGGAGCGCTCCTCTCTTTCAGCTTCGGGAAGAAGGGGGGAGCGGCGGAGATTCGTGAAGATTGGAGTAACAACCGGCAGGATGGGCGAGCTGCCCCTGTTTCCCCTGCTTATAAAGAGGGAGGGGGCGGACGTTTTGTCCTTCCGAATAAAGAAACCACCCACGATCTCTCCCACGACGCCGCATTCGACGCATGCCGTTGGGGGAGGGCGCGGTGGATACGGAGTAAGATACGGCGTGGCCCAGGCTGCGCGTGCCCTTGCCCTGTTTTGGGCCTGGCCCAACAGCGCTCAGCACCGTGTGTGCCCTAGGCCCGGGGGCTCCTGTCGGTGTACTAGAGTAGGGGTACCCTAGTATCCCGAACTTGTGCACGGGCAGTTGCAGCGCCCCACGGCAAGGCTTGCCGGGTGACCGCCAAGGTCCTCCGTGGTTCCTTTTGGAGCCATTCAAGAACAAAGTATTCAAGTCAAGGAGACAAGGCCCCGGCAAGAGGAGCTTGCCGGGAAGTCCAACCAAGGCATCGCAAGGAACTTGCCGCCACGCGCCACGCGTCCCGGCAAGGCCCGGTGAGCGACAAGCTTCCGGGCGCGGCAAGACAACGGCCGCGGCAGGCTGCCACTCTGTACCCACGCTCCAGCACATCCACCAACGTGTCGCCATGAGGCCTTTCCAGGCGCACGTGGCGGGAGGCTGTGCAACCAGCGGTGCACAGTGGCAAGTGGCGCTGACAAGACTGCCATCGTGGCGAGCGGTGGCGTCCTTGACAGTCCCTTTTTGCACTGTTTGGGCGACGCAGACGGGCATTTAATGCCTTTGTCCCCTGCCGTCAGGGTTAGGTAGGATACACTGTACAGGTAGCTGTACCAACCACCCCTCTTTTTCCATTTTTACCCTTGTCTACTTTGCCACCTGTCGGTGACCCCTTGAGCATATAAAAGGAGGCCCAGACGCAACGTAGAGTGGGGTTCGGGACGAAACCAGAAAACGCTCACGCTCGGTCTCGTTAGCAGCTCGAGTGTACTATAGCACTCAGCGCTCCTGAGCAAGAACTCAATATCATCAGACATGCAGCAGTAGGAGTGTTATCCCTCCGGAGAGCTCCCAAGCTGGGTAATTTGCTCGTGTGCTTCGCCTTGATCCGCTCTTCGTGCGATCTCCGCCCCCCCGCCGAACTTAAAGGGGCTTGGTCCGCCGGTCCCATAGGTGTTCGTGGATCAGTTTGCCCGACATCACAAAATGCTCCCGATGGTAAGAAAGAATTGTCACAATCAAAAGCAATTATGAGAGGATGGCATCAATCTAGAATGATGAATCTTGAAGAGAATGGAGCAAGATTTAAGAGAAATCCTTCTTTGGTCTTCAAATGTTGAGAATGATGATGAGAACCACCATGAATTTTGGAGATACTCTGGGAGAATGAAAAACGAAGGGGGTTGAGCCAACAATGAAAAGAATTTGAAAGCGATCTTGGAGAAGGCATGTGACTGATGATAATTCATTCTTACGCCAAACTTCGAATGACTTTGGGAATGGCTCCGGGAAAATTAGAAGAGTCAGGTAAGATCCTGGAAAAAGACCTGTGGGTTAGGTCCCACTCAAAAGAAAACACTGTTGAACAATTGATTGGAAGGGGGGATTGCACCGGTTGAATTAAATGGCTCAAAAGAGATAACAACCTCGAGATAACTCGAACGGATTAAGAAAGGAAACATGATTCTTCTGAGATATCTTCAACACTCCAGAACAAATGAATAGCAAGAGGTGAGTGATCGAGAGGTGCACCGGCATGGAAAAACATTTGAAACGAGGAAAGGAATATGATCAACACTGAAAGCTTGAATTGGATCCACCGGAGAAGAATACGAGAATGAAGAATGACGAACTTGAAGCTCGTGAGCATCTTCACGAGGGATCACCGGATCGAAACAATGATTGAAAAGAGTGAAGAGACTTCCCACAAATAAAAGGATACATGATTAAGAAATCTGAGTCCTTGAAGAAAAAGGGTGGGAGGGCGGGAAAACAAAGGCAACTTGGGGACGGATGACACAAACACCGGTGAGAAACTTAGAATTGATCTTGCGGATGTTGAAAATGATCGGATCCACTTGAAGAGAAGCACACCAGTTGGAAAGAATTGACATGACAATCTCGATGATCAAAAGGATTAGCACTCCCATAGAAATATGAGAACACCATTTAAGAAAGGTATGGATTCAACATTTGACTCGAAGCAACTCGAATACCACAAATAACACAAAACAAAGGATTGGCTTGCAGAAATAAGCCGGAACAAACATATGATAGAGATTCCATCCGAAGTTTTCGTGGTGGGGCCCACACGGGCTCGAGTGTACAGCACCATCATGTACAAGGCAGTGCACATGACATACGAAGTGTCCCCGAACCAGCATAGCCAAGGGTTCTTTAAGACACAACGAGACCACTATAAAAACGACCGTGGAAAGGCGGACCACTAGACGTCGAACCCCAATCTCATATCATGCATCTGTTGAAAAGATATTCTAGGAGCTACTTGAATTCCCACCTATAAAACTCCCGAAACTTTCTGGTTATGCAATCTGGTGTTGGGGATACAGGGGAAGCAATATATCTCACCCAAACTAACAATACCTACATCCAAGCTGTATCCATCCGTCAACACATAACCAAGAAACCTTCGGAAATCGTGTACCTCAACCTTCAAAAAGCATCCGTTATACGAGTTATGGCAATACTCCCGAGCTTGCCCCAGTACTGGGTTATCGGGGTTATCTCACCAACAACTGCATAAAAGAGATTTTTGATGTCGGCAAATCTCAGGTATTCCAGAACTGCAACGATAAAATTGTGACGACAACACCTCAGAGCTCGACTCCCCGGGTCAAAGCCACATAAATAGACAGGAGGCACCAAGAAATATTTTCTCGTCAGAAAACCATCGGAACGATTCCAAGATACCCGCGTGATCCTAAAAAAATTTGAGTGAAATTTGAAAAGAGGAAAGTCAAAACATCTACGTCAAGAAACCTCACCAGAGCGACGAAGGGGCTGAGGAGTAAAAAGAATCCTACTCTCCGATATATATAATCCTAAGACTCAAAATAGTTTTCTTCTAGACTCAACAACGGCCAACAATCAAGGGGGCTCCTATGGTCGGTCGAGGCACTGATACCAACTTGTCACGCCCAATATGCGACCCTATCCAAAAGGAACTCGAAGGTCCCACCAAGGATAGACCCGCATATTGAAACACTTTTGCAAGGTGGATATCATTACATCAACATTACATAATAGATGGGGATACATACATAAGGCATACAATGCCACACGAATACAACATCACAACACATTAGAGCATCATCCGTCTACGGATGAATCACAAACAGAAACTCAAACGACATCCACCCTGCTAGCCCAGGCTGCCAACCTAGAACCTATCCCCTGATCGATGAATCAGAAAAAGAACTCAACGCAAGCAAGCATCGCTCTCGCGTCATGATCATCGCATAACCTGTACCTGCAACTATGGTTGTAGTAATCTGTGAGCCACGAGGACTCAGCAATCCCATTACCATGGGTATCAAGACTAGCAAAGATTAAAGGGAAAGGAAGGGGTAAAGTGGTGAGGTTGCAGCAGCGACTAAGCATATATGGTGGCTAACATACGCAAATAAGAGCAAGAAGAGAACAAGCGGAACGGTCGAAGCTAGCAATGATCAAGAAGTGATCCTGAACTCCTACCTACGTCAAGAATAACCCAGAAACCGTGTTCACTTCTCGGACTCCGCCGAGAAGAGACCCTCACGGCTACACACGCGGTTGATGCGTTTTAATTCGAATCTGGTGTCAAGTTATCTACAACCGGACATTAACAAATTCCCATCTACCTATAACCGCAGGCATGGATTTCGAAAGATTATACCCTGCAGGGGTGTCCTAACTTAGCCCATGACAAGCTCTCGCGATCAACGAAGGAATAGACCTTCTCCCAGGAAGACCCGATCAGACTCGGAATCCCGGTTTACAAGACATTTCAACAATGGTAAAACAAGACCAGCAAAGCCGCCCGATGCGCCGACAATCCCGATAGGAGCTGCACTTATCTCGTTCTCAGGGCAACACCGGATAAGTCAAGCTACGAGTAAAACCAGCCCTCGAGTTGCCCCGAGGTGGCCCCGCAGGCTGCTCAGTTCGGACCAACACTTAGACAAGCAGTGGACCGGGGGGGGCTAAAATAAAGATGACCCTTGGGTTGGCCGATCCAAGGGAAAGGGATAGGTGGTGGTGAGGCAAATGGTAAAACCAAGGTTGGGCCTTGCTGGAGGAGTTTTATTCAAAGCGAACTGTCAAGGGGGTCCCATAAATCACCCGACCGCGTAAGGAACGCAAAATCCGGGAACATAACACCGGTATGACGGAAACTAGGGCATCAAGAGTGGAACAAAACACTAGGCAAAAGGCCGAGTCTTCCACTCTTTACCAATTATATAGATGCATTAATAATATAAGAGATACTGTGATATCCCAACCAAAATCCTATTCACCATGGAGCAATCTTCAACTTCACCTGCAACTAGCAACGCTATAAGAGGGGCTGAGCAAAGCGGTAACATAGCCAAGCAACGCTTTGCTAGGAAGGGTGTCAAAGGTTAGAGGTTCATGGCAATTTGGGAGGCTTGAAGAACAAGTGATAGGTAGCGCAGCATAGCGATAGAAAGAATCAACTAGCATAGCAATGATAGTATTGAGATCCAGGGTAGCGGTCATCTTGCCTGAAATCCCGCTAGGAAGAAGAACGAGTCCATGAAGAAGACAACCGGACGTAGTCGAACGAATCCTCACAATCGCAACATTATCGGAACTAAGAAGCAACACCAGAAAGAAACAAACAACATGGTAAACACACAAGCATAATCATGGCATGATGCACAATCAAGTATGATGCATGTCCGGTTTAATGAGGCATGGCATGGCAAAGTGCAACAAACAATACTACAAGTTAAGTGGAGCTCAATATGCAACGAGTTGCATATTGACAAAACACCACAACAATTATTTAGTTCATCTCGTTTAAGCTACCAAACAATATTAAATGTTGTTAAACATGGCAATGGGTGAAACATATGAAA
Source organism: Triticum dicoccoides (assembly GCF_002162155.2). Taxonomy (NCBI): domain Eukaryota; kingdom Viridiplantae; phylum Streptophyta; class Magnoliopsida; order Poales; family Poaceae; genus Triticum; species Triticum dicoccoides. The sequence goes on along the minus strand of NC_041385.1, from coordinate 386,503,722 downwards.
ACTACCTATCTAGGCAAGTTTAAATGAGGCCGGAAATAACAAACAACAATTCCGGAAAATCACCATATGCAAATTATGGATTCGGTACTGTTCTGCCCTAAACACAATTTTAATGTTGTTAAACAGGAAAATAAAGTGCACCATGTTAATCTAGGCATTTTTCCACCCCATTTACATATGAAGTTTATTAAATTCGGAGCTACGGTTATTTAGTTATGAAATAAATCATTTTAACATGGCATAGGAGCAAATTTAAGCAAACAGCATGTTAAACATTTTAAACATGGATGAAAATGGCATATTATTAATCTACACAATTTTCTGAGCATTTTACATATATAATTTGTTTTAATCCGATGCACAGTTGAGGAGTTATTATATGCATGAAGTTTAGGGGGTTTTCTGTAAAACAGTAAATCCTGGATAATAGTTAAATTCGCAGCAGGAAAAAAAAACACAACGGGCTGAAACCGGCTAGGCCAACAGTGCACAGGAGGGGGCTGGAGGGGCGCTCACCCATGGACTCTTGGCCCGGCTCGGAGGAGGGGCTTGGCAGGCCGGAGCGAGCAGGCCGGCCCGCTCTGCTTGGCCTTGGGCGAGGCCGGCCCACGAGGCGCTAGAGGCGTCGTGCCCGTCCCGATCCGGCTGGATCGAGGCAGGGACGAGCCCGGCGGCGGCGGCGGGTGACAGCTCCGGCGACGCGGGGAGGACGCCAGGAGGCACGGGACTCGCCGGGGATGGGTGCCGGAGGCCAAGCCTTGGCCGGATCTGGCGGAATTGAGGACCGGCAGAGAGGGACGGCGACTCCGGCGGAGCTCCATGGCAGCGCAGGGAGGTGGCGACGGCGAGGCACCGAGGGCGATGGGGAGGCTGCACGAAGGCGGGGGTGCCCGGGCGGCAACGGATCTGGGATCCGGCGCGACCACAGTCTTCCAACGAGGCGACGAGGACGATGGCCGGCGATGGGGAGCTCGGGATCGAGGGTCTCCTCCCCTCGATCCAGAACGGGACGGAGGAGGCGGGCGGCCAGGCGGGCTCGCGCGGGCGATGACGGGCTGCGGCGGCGCGGCTTCGGGCCCAGGCGGGCCCTGGATGGGCCTGGGAGGGCCGTGCGGGAGGTGGAGAGAGGCAGGGCGACGTGGAGCTCGGCGGTTGGAGGAGAGTGGCGGCAGGGTCGACGTGGCGCGCCCGGATTGGCCGGAACGCATGGCGACAGCGGCGCCAAGTGGCGGGAGGAGGCTGGGGGGTGCGGAAATGGAGGAGGAAGGTAGGAGAAGGCCAAAATGGGCAAGGGGGGTTGTTTATATAGGGTAAGGCTAGGGTTAGGGGGGTTTGGGGCGTTTCGGAGCCTCGGATCGCCATCGGAGGGCTCCGGATCGGAGGAGGGTTTAGGTGGGCTGCAGGTGGGCTGAGAAGAGGGGTTGGGCTGAGAGAAGAGGAGAGAAAGAGAGGCCCGGCGGTAGTTTCGGAGACCAAAACGTCCGACGATTAAACCAGCTATATTGCGGTTGTAGGTTTAACGGTTGGGCTATCAAATGGACTCCGAATGCGACGAAACTTGGCAGGCGGCCTGTCTACACTATAATAAGACCGCACGACAAGTTGCAACCCATTCTGAGAACATTTTCATGGCACTTATAAAATAATATTTCGGAGGTGCCGCGGGCGCGTGCGAGTGTGTCTGGACTCCGAACGGACAACGGAGAGAACCGGCGGAACACGAACGGATGCAAGTTTTGAAAAAATGACGGCAACGAAGTGCCGATGCAATGCGGATGATGCTATGAGATGAGATGCATAACAAGAACAAAATGCAAAACAACAGAAAAAAACCCAACCACGGAGGAAATAATAAATCACATCTCCGGAAAAGGCAAGAGTTGGAGTTACGAATATGGAAAGTTGTATCCAGGGCGTTACAGACGCCAAGTACCACGACGTTGACGACCCCTCAAGTTCGACTACCGTTGCCATGTACCACTACCGTCGCAAGAACCGAGACCAGCAAGTCCGAAGACCCCAAGTACCACGACTACCCTCGAGGACGTTGGCTCCGTCAAGTTCGACTATAACTCGTGTACGACTACCGCCGACATGAACAACTACTTCCACTACGAGATGTACCACTACCGTCGCCACGTGAACAACTACTTCCCCTATGACCCGTGAACGACTACTTCCTTCGTCGAACGCGAACCGCTCCGAAATGCACGCTTCAAAGGTATAACGACGAGATGACCGACCGTGATCGAATGCATGTGTTGTATGAGATGTACTATATGTTTGCACCGTGTCTGATTTGCCCCTATTTTGCCATGCCACCGTCCCGTGGGAACCCGGAAGTCGGGAGCACCCCACCATCTTTGCATGTTGCGCACATCCGCACACTTCTCTCTTGCATCGGTATCTCAATCGAGTTACCGGAACCGATATGTTGCCGTGGCACCATTTTCGGATATGCTGCCGTGGCACCATTTTTGTTATCGTTTCCGTGGCACCCCTTTTGTTCCGCCATGGTGACCAAATGCTCCCTATCATTTAGATGTCAACATTTTCATAAAATTGCATAAACTTGTATATGTCATCCGCATCATGATAACAACATTTAAAATGCTTAAAACTGTGTTTGCTTTAAACTACTAAATAACATATGGGGATTTTCCGGAATTGTTGTTTGTTATTTCCGGCCTCATTTAAACTTGCCTAAATAGTTAGTTTACTTATGCTTCACCCCTTGCCATGTTAATTAACATTTAATATTTGTTGAGTATCATAACCGAGAGAGAACTAAATAATTGATGTGGTGTTCCGTCAATATGCAACTCGTTGCATATTGAGCTCCACTTAATTTGTAGTATGGTTTGTTGCATTTTGCCATGCCATGCCTATTTAAACCGGACATGCATCATACTTGATTGTGCATCATGACATGTTTATGTGATGTTTGTTTACCATATTGTTTGCTTCTTTCCGGTTTGCTTCTCTTGTTAGCTTCGGTTTCATTCCGGAGTTGTGAGGATTCGTTCGACTACGTCCGCTTGTCTTCTTCATGGACTCGTTCTTCTTCCTAGCGGGATTTCAGGCAAGATGACCATTACCCTCGATATCACTTCTATCTTTGCTTGCTAGTTGCTCCGTTCTATCGCTATGATGCGCTACCTATCACTTGTTTACCATGCCTCCCATATTGCCATGTCTGCCTCTAACCTTTTTCACCCTTCCTAGCAAACCGTTGCTTGGCTATGTTACCGCTTTGCTCAGCCCCTCTTATAGCATTGTTAGTTGCAGGTGAAGTTGAAGATTGCTCCATGGTGGACAGGATTATGTTGGGATATCACAATATCTCTTATATTATTAATGCATCTATATACTTGGTAAAGGGTGGAAGACTCGGCCTTTTGCCTAGTGTTTTGTTCCACTCTTGCCGCCCTAGTTTCCGTCATACCGGTGTTATGTTCCCGGATTTTGCGTTCCTTACGCGGTCGGGTGATTTATGGGACCCCCTTGACAGTTCGCTTTGAATAAAACTCCTCCAGCAAGGCCCAACCTTGGTTTTACCATTTGCCTCACCTAGCCTTTTTTCCCTTGGGTTTCCGGAGCCCGAGGGTCATCTTTATTAACCCCCCCGGGCCAGTGCTCGTTGTGAGTGTTGGTCCAAACTGTCGGCCGCCGGTGGCCACCAGGGGCAACTCTGGGCTGGCCTACCGGAAGTCTGGACAATCCGGTGTGCCCTGAGAACGAGATATGTGCAGCTCCTATCGGGATTTGTCAGCACATTCGGGCGGCTTTGCTGGTCTTGTTTTACCATTGTCGAAATGTCTTGTAAACCGGGATTCCGAGTCTGATCGGGTCTTCCCGGGAGAAGGCCTATTCCTTCGTTGATCACGAGAGCTTGTCATGGGCTAAGTTGGGACACCCCTGCAGGGTATAATCTTTCGAAAGCCATGCCTGCGGTTATAGGCAGATGGGAATTTGTTAATGTCCGATTGTAGATAACTTGACACCAGATACGAATTAAAATGCATCAACCGCGTGTGTAGCCGTGATGGTCTCTTTCCGGCGGAGTCCGGGAAGTGAACACGGTTTCTGGGTGATGTCTGACGTAAGTAGGAGTTCAGGATCACTTCTTGATCATTGCTAGCTTTACGACCGTTCCGCTTGCTCTCTTCTCGCTCTTATTTGCGTATGTTAGCCAGCATATATGCTTAGTCGTTGCTGCAACCTCACCACTTTACCCCTTCCTTTCCCTTTAAGCTTAAATAGTCTTGATCTCGCGGGTTTTGAGATTGCTGAGTCCTCGTGACTCACCAGATACTATCACAACAGTTGCAGGTGCCTATGATACCAGTGCAGGTGATGCAACCGAGCTCAGATGGGAGCTCAATGAAGACCTTGGCCGTTGCTATGTTTCGTTTCATGTTGATCAGTAGTGGAGCCCAGTTGGGACGATCGGGGATCTAGCAGTTGGGTTATCTTCTTTTCTTTTGGCTTCGTCCGTAGTCGGACTATGTGTGTACTCTGAATGATGTATGATTTATTATATGTTCATTGTGTGAAGTGGCGATTGTAAGCCAACTCTTTATCCCATTCTTGTTCATTACATGGGATTGTGTGAAGATGACCCTTCTTGCGACAAAACCACAATGCGGTTATGCCTCTAAGTCGTGCTTCGACACGTGGGAGATATAGCCGCATCGTGGGTGTTACAAAGTTACTTCTACATTTGCTTATATTGCTATGCTATGCTAGTAGACGTGGATTGGGTGAGTGTATCTATGACAGATGTGAGATTGTTAATTAATGGTTTACTTAAGGTGGCAACTTTAAATTCGCATCTGGGTGGATTGAGGCAACTGGGGAACCCAGTGTTACCTGTATTTTTGGAAATCCCAGGGTACCGTGTGATTCTCCTATGGACCGCCACCCAGGCTCAAAGAGATCATGAGATTATTCATGCTAGAAACTTCCGTGTGCAACCGCAAGCTACTATGGGCTCTAGCATAGTTGAGTATGTTGTGTGACTTCTTTCAGTGGTAGACTAGCAGATGTAGGGGATGTAGGTTGGTACTGTCTACCCAGAGTAAAGAGTTAATGCTTCTGAAAGACTGTGTCTCGGTCATCCATTTCTCAAACACCATGTAGTGCGAGAATTACAACGGAGGAGATTGAGTCTTGCGGGGAAAAGTGCGCAAACCTCTGTAGAGTGTATAAACTATTATGGACATTTTGAGTATCTAGTACCTGGATTATCATGTGAATCTCATCATGTTCCTTAAGTTAGTTTTGTTGGGTTAATGATGATGCTTAATTGGGATTGAGTTGGAGGAACCTTCTCAATGTTTAACAACCACCATGATAGTTAAATAAAATTTATTCCTTTGTTGTAGGGAAAAATTGGCTTTATGCAAAACTGTAACCATAGAGCTTTACACCAGCCATATATGCATGTAGTGATAGCATTATTCTGTTCATTACTCTCTAGTGTTACATTGCCAGCATATTCCATGTGCTGACCCATTTCGGGCTGCAACATTCATGTTGCAGACTTTTTAGACGAAGAGTAAGGTGCCTTAGGTCATGATCTTATACTCAGTGATGCCGTTTGAGTTGATGGACTCGCTTATCTTCCAAGCCTTCTGCTGTTATCGTTATTAGATGGCCTTAAGCCATATTTATTGTAATAAGTTCTCTTTTGAGACATTCGATGTAATAAGTGTGTGATTGCTACTTTGTTATAAATCCTTCGAGTACTGTGCGTGCCAGCATTACTGATCTAGGGATGACACCAATGCACAGAGATTAGACTGCTTGAGGTCTGGTCGCTACAAGATGGTATCAGAGCACACGCTGACTGTAGGACACGACCACTAAGTTGAAGCCCTAGATCACTACTCTCTTCTCATTTCTGACTCCTCATCTTTTCTACTCTTTTAGGATGGCGGATGCAAGGAACAAGGTCACACAACCGGATGAAGATACACCTTTTGGAGGCCACTTGAAGGAAGTCACAAGATACCTGAACATCGGAGTACCAAGTTTCACCGGGACCTACATTGCCACTTTACCAGAAGAGGAGCATTGGATGATTCAAGTTCAAGTTCCAGGAAGGACGTTCGTGCCCGTCACTGAGCCCATAGAGTTTTCCTTTGATGCACCAACCTAGAGTCTAGGAAAGAGCATGGCAGCCCACATCACCATGGGATGCATTGGAGAAGTTTTCCACAAGGATCTCAAGGATACTATTTACCAGATTTGTGGGCGCCGAGATGAGCAATGGGAGATGATCAGCACCAGGAAGGATAGATCAATTGCAGCTTTCATCCAGGAGTTAAACCAGCACATTTGTCGCCAGGAGAACCAGATGTGCACATGCATGATAGATCTGAAGAAGGCTATGACCAAGATCACGGAACTAGAGGAAGAATTCAAGTCTACACGCGATGGATATGAGGAAGAAATGACGACACTCGTGGAGAAGAATGATGATATGAAGAAGAAGCTAAAAGTATTCATGGGATTTCCCGCGACTGGAGGAGAAGACGAAGATTGCACTTGCCCGGAGAACTACATCATCATCGACGACACCGACTCAGACCCAGACGATAGCGATGATGACTTTGTTGATGAAGCTAGAGCAGATATCATGAAGTGTTTGACCGACCAATTTTTCTAGTTGACCACCATAACAATAGTAGTATTATCCAATGTATATAGTATAGTCCGAGCACTTTTGTAACAATAGTTAGACCATTGTATGCCCTTGTTTGAATTGATTGAAGTGATACTGATTGCAATTGTCTCATGTGCATAATGGGTAGTGTTTTTATCTATAGACCTCAATCTATTCTCTATTCTCATCTTTTCTAAACCCTTAGATGCCTCCGAGACATGACAATGGATTTTCTCTCCCACCTGAGCTCACTCAGTTGATCCAGCAGCAGAATGCATTAATGCAGATGTTAGTCCAGAATCAGAATCAGGGGAACAACAACAACAACGACAACAACAACAACAACAACAACAACAACAACAACAACACCAACCCACCACCACCACCACCTGTTGATCACTTAGCCCGTTTCTTGAGGCTGAATCCGCCGGTATTTCTGAGTAGTACCAAGCCGATAGTTGCAGATGATTGGATCCACAAGATGGGAAGGGAGTTGACCACTGAAGGATGCACAAATGCCAAGAAGGTGCGTTTTGCCGCACATCAGCTTGATGGACCCGCAACATCATGGTGGGAGAATTTCAAAGCCACTTATCCCATCGACACTGTCACATGGGACCAGTTCCAGTAGGCTTGCTATACTGCCCATGTTTCAGCAGGAGCTATGACCATGAAGAAGCGTGAGTTTCGCAACTTGCGCCAAGGAGGACGTACAGTTGGCCAGTATGTGGATGATTTTAGTAAGCTAGCACGTTATGCCCCAGATGACGTTGCTACGGATGAAGCAAAGCATGAGAAGTTTCTGGAAGGACTGAACGATGAGCTGAGCATGCAGTTGATGGTGGCAACCTTCAACAACTACCAAGAGTTGGTAGATAGAGATCTCATGATTGAAGGGAAGCAGCAGCAGATTGACAACCGCAAGAGGAAGTATGGACAAGGGAAGTACAATTCCGGAGCTCAGCGGAAGCCTCGTTTTACCCCGAACTCGGGAGGACCTTTTCAGCATACTCATGGAGGAGGGAGTTCGCACAACCATAGTGACCCCAAGAATGGTAATGGGAATGGAGGAAGCAACGGACATAACTGTACCAACCCATCAACACCACCCAAGAAGGATCTAAGCCACATTACATGTTTCAAATGCCAGAAGACTCGACATTATGCCACCAAATGTCCTGAAGCTAAGAATGGAAATGGTAATGGAAGCTCTGGGAAGAAGCCTAACCCTTTCAACAAGGGACAGGTGAACCACATTAGCGTGGAGGAGGTTGAAGCCCAGCCAGATGCAGTAATAGGTAAGTTTTTGGTTAAGTCATTTACTGCAATCGTTCTTTTTGATACTGGTGCATCACATTCATACATATCAAGGGGATTTCTGGATAAGTATAAACTGCCAACCCAAGCCCTTAGGTCACCCATGTTAGTAACCTCGCCAGGAGCAGAGTATATGGCTAGTCTATGGTTTGATCGGTTACCATTAAGGATTGGTAACTATGTGTTCCCCTCAGACCTAATAGTATTGGAGTCGCAAGGACTGGATGTGATATTAGGCATGCATTGGTTATCGAAGTATGGAAGAAACATTGAATGCGCCAGTAAGTCGACTTTGCTTACTACCCCAGAAGGAAGAAGGATCAAGTATGTATCCTGGCATGTGCCGAAGAGGACTCAAGTAAATTCCTTATCAGGAGTTGTACAGGAGGAAGTACCAGTGGTGAAGGATTTTCCTGATGTATTTACAGAAGAGTTGCCAGGCATGCCACCGGATAGAGACATTGAGTTTTTGATTGAGCTTTTACCAGGCACATGGCCGATATCTAAGAGACCGTATAGGATGCCCGCAAAAGATTTGGAGGAAATTAAGAAAATGATTAAGGAGTTACTGGATAAAGGCTATATTCGCCCAAGTTCGTCACCTTGGGGATCACCAGTGCTTCTAATGGAGAAGAACGATGGATCGTTGAGGATGGTTGTTGATTATCGTTGATTGAATGAAGTGACTATCAAGAACAAGTACCCACTGCCGACGATCAATGATCTGTTTGACCAATTGCAAGGAGCTAAGGTATTTTCCAAGATCGATCTATGAACAGGATACCACCAGCTGAAGATTCGAGAGCAGGATATACCTAAGACAACTTTTACCACTAGGTACAGGCTGTATGAGTATACCGTTATGTCATTTGGTCTGACTAACGCACCTGCCTATTTCATGAACATGATGAACAAGGTGTTTATGGAGTTTCTGGATAAGTTCGTCGTGGTGTTCATTGATGACATTCTGGCCTACTCGAAGAATGAAGAGGAGCATAAAGAGCATTTGCGTTTGGTACTTGGGAAGCTTAGAGAACATCAGTTATATGCCAATTTCAGCAAATGTGAGATTTAGTTGAAGGAAGTTGGATTCCTCAGACATGTTATATCCGGAGAAGGAATAGCAGTAGAACCCACCAAAGTTGTCACTGTGACAAACTGGGAGGCACCCACATCAGTTGGAGAGATCCGGAGTTTTCTTGGACTCGCAGGATACTACCAGAGGTTGATTGAGAATTTCTCGAAGATTGCGAATCCCATGACGGAGTTGCTGAAGAAGGACACCAAGTTCAAATGGACCGAGGAATGTGAGGCCAGTTTCCAGGAGTTGAAGAAACGTTTGGTTACATCACCAGTGTTGATTCTGCTAGATCAGCGCAAGGATTATGAAGTATATTGCGACGCTTCTTGTCGAGGACTTGGAGCAGTGCTTATGCAGAAGGGAAGAGTTGTTTCGTATGCCTCATTATAGCTTAAGCCCCATGAGTTGAATTATGCTACACATGATTTGGAGTTAGCAGCCATAGTGCATGCATTGAAGACATGGAGACATTTTCTCATCGGAAACCATTGTGAGGTGTACACGGATCACAAGAGTTTGAATTACATTTTCACACAGAAGGAGTTGAATCTCAGGCAAATGAGATGGTTGGAGCTCATTAAGGACTATGATATGAGATTGCATTATCACCCCGGAAAGGCTAACGTAGTAGCCGATGCGTTGAGCTGCAAGAGCCATGTTAACACTCTCATGACCGGAGAGTTACCAAAGGAGCTAGCCGAGGATCTTCGCGAGCTATGTTTGGAGATAGTTCTGAGAGGCTATGTAGTAGCATTGGAGATTCAGTCTACCTTGATGGATAAGATCAGAGAAGCTCAGAAGACTGACAAGGAGATCACCGAGATAAAGGAGAAGATGAGCAATGGAAAAGCTAAAGGGTTTCATGAGGATGAGCACGATACCTTATGGTTTGAGGACCGCGTTTATGTGCCTAATGACCCGGAGATCAGGAAGTTGATTCTGCAAGAGGCCCATGATTCACCGCACTCGATTCACCCAGGAAATACCAAGATGTATCTGGATTTGAAGGACACTTTCTGGTGGACCGGAATGAAGAAGGATATGCGGAGTATGTAGTAGTATGTGATGTATGTCAAAGAGTGAAGGCGGAGCGTCAAAAGCTAGCGGGATTGCTATAGCCATTGCCGATACCCGAATGGAAGTGGGATAAGCTAGGCATGGGTTTTATCACAGGATTACCCAGGACTCGTTCAGGCTATGACTCGATATGGGTTGTAGTCGATCGTTTGATGAAGCTACCTCATTTCATCCTAGTGAAGACCACTTACACTAGTGCTAAGTTGGCAAAGATATACATGACCAGGATCATATGTCTGCATGGAGTTTTGAGGACCATTGTATCAGATAGAGGAACCCAGTTTACCTCAAAGTTCTGGAATCAGTTGCACGAAACTTTGGGTACCAGGCTAGAGTTCAGCACAACCTTTCATCCACAGACAGATGGACAGACTGAGAGAGTCAATCAGATTCTGGAGGACATGTTGAGAGCTTGTGCGCTAGATTATGGATCGAGTTGGGACGACAATTTTCCATATGCAGAGTTCTCTTACAACAACAGTTATCAATCTAGTTTGAAGATGGCCCCTTTCTAAGCTCTGTACAGATTTAGGTGCAGGACACCGTTGTTGTGGGATGAAGTTGGAGACCGTCAGTTGTTTGGACCAGATTTGATTAAGGAGTCTAAACAGAAGGTGAAGTTGATTCGCGATAGGCTCAAGGTAGCCCAGTCTAGGCAGAAGAGCTATGCAGATTCTAAACGTAAAGAGATAGTTTACGAAGTCGGAGATAGAGTTTATTTTCGTGTGTCCCCACGTCGAGGAGTTAAGCGTTTTGGAGTTAAGGGAAAGTTAGCGCCATGTTTTGTGGGACCATACAAAGTTTTGGAGCGTATGGGAGAAGTTGCTTACAAGTTGGAATTGCCCGAAGGTTTGTCAGGAGTTCATGATGTGTTTCACGTTTTCCTAGTTGAAGAAGTGCCACGCAGAGATGGCTGATATACTGCTGAGAGATATAGTGCCACTAGAAGCGATTCAGTTGGATAGTGATTTGACCTACGAGGAGAAACCAGTCAAGATTCTCGAGTTTGCCAGCCGAGTCACCCGTAGCAAGGTTATCAAGTTTTGCAAAGTTCAGTGGAGCCACCATACTGAGGATGAAGCCACCTGGGAGCGAGAAGAAAATCTACTGAAGGACCACCCTCACCTATTTTCTAGCCAACCCGAATCTCGAGGGCGAGATTCATCTTAAGGGGGGTAGGTTTGTAACATCCCAAATTTTCAATTTTGAATGTTATACGTTAGATCATCATTGCATATCATATTTTATTGCATTTTGGTTTGATCCTAGAAATTTCACGCAACTCAAGGACCCACGGAGAGAGTTGGGGATTTCGTTATTTTCTTATTTGAGATTTCTCAAATTTTGAAAATAGGATGATTTGATTTTAATTATTTTATCTTCAAATATTTCAATTATAAAAATAAGAGAGAGGGAATAAAATGACTTTCCCAAAATAAAGAAATATTGAGGATTTAATAATAAAGTCAAATAAGATTTATTCCAGAGTTTTATGGCTATTTTATTTGAATTAGGAAAAATGTGCGTTTTTCAAAATTGCATTTAGGGCCCAAATAAATGTTCTTCTTGTCCGGCATATTTTTAGAGGACGGGGAAAATTTATTTCAGGATTTTTGGAGTCAGTTTAGTATTTCATTATTTATTTTTCTGCGCGTCCGAATATTTAAAAATACAGCGAGCCGACTCGGGCCGCCGTGGGCGACCCGGACTCCCTCTCCGCCTGGCCTTATAAGTCGCCGCGAGCCCACCCAGCCAGCGCCCCGCCCAAACCCTAACCCTAGCCGCCAGCCGCCGCCACCACCGCCCACGCCGGAGCCGCCCCGCCGCCGCCGCCGTCTCGCCAAAGCCGCCGGAGGTAGCCGCCGCCATCTCGGTTTTCGCGAGAAAACCGATCAGTTTTTTTCTGAAACCCTAGATCCATTTTTTTTAGATCTGGTTCAGTTTAGTTTCTTCGGTTTAGTTTATTTAGCGAACACCCATTCGTTCGTTCGTTTTAACGAAAGGTTTTCTATGTTTAGCCGCACACAGCGAGCGTTCGTTCGTTAGCCTGTTCGTCCATTTTTCTTTTTCTCGGATTTTCTGCGATTATTTCTCATGGTGATTTCTAATCCGATTTTTGTTCTAGTATAACTTTTCGCTCGTTTGTCAGAATCAGGCGATTCAAGCGCCTAAAGTTTCGTCTCGAAACCCTCTTTCCGTCTAACCAACTCAAACAAGTTTTTTTGCTACTGTGAAATTTTACTTAGGTCCGGATTAGTAAACGAAGCTTGTTTCTTTCGCCGTTTGAGTTTCGTTGCTTCGTTTGATTTGATTATTTTTGCAAACCGGAGTTCTTAAGTTGAACTTTCTGGTTAGATCTCTTATTTGAGTTTCACATGCATTAGATGAGTGCTTATTGTATGCTTGTTTGTTTGCGATAGAGTACTCGGAGTGCGCCGCTTGCTACTACGAGTCTCTAGGTTTCACGGATCATCAGCAAGGCAAGTAACACTTTGATCATACCTCTTTACTACCCAGTTTTATTGCATTAGATCAATCCTCAAACAATTGCATAAGTAAGATCTGATTAATATGTGGGTTTTGGGAAGTAGATGAGGTATTACCTATTACCTGTTTTATTATCCAACCTTTGGGAGTTACTTCTACGTTTGCTTATATTGCTATGCTATGCTAGTAGACGTGGATTGGGTGAGTGTATCCATGACAGATGTGAGATTCTTAATTAATGGTTTACTTAAGGTGGCAACTTTAAATTCACATCTGGGTGGATTGAGGCACCTGGGGAACCCAGTGTTACCTGTAGTTTTGAAAATCCTGGCGTCATGCTAGAAACTTCCGTGTGCATCCGCAAGATACTATGGGTTCTAGCATAGTTGATATGTTGTGTGACCTCTTTTAATGGTAGACTAGCAGATGTAGGTTATGTAGGTTGGTACTGTCTACCCAGAGTAAAGAGTTGATGCTTCTAAAAGACTGTGTCTCGGTCATCCATTTCTCAAACACCATGTAGTGCGAGAATTCCAACGGAGAAGATCGAGTCTTGCGGGGAAAAGTGCGCAAACCTCTACAGAGTGTATAAACTAATCATGGTTAGCCGTGTCCCCGGTTATGGACGTTTGGAGTATCTAGTACCTGGATTATCATGTGAATCTCATCATGTTCCTTAATTTAATTTTGTTGGGTTAATGATGATTCTTAATTTGGATTGAGTTGGAGGAACCTTCTCAATGTTTAACAACCACCATGATAGTTAAATAAAATTTATTCCTTTGTTGTAGGGAAAAATTGGCTTTATGCAAAATTGTAACCATACAGCTTTACAACAGCCATATATGCATGTAATGATAGCATTATTCTGTTCATTACTCTATTGTGTCACATTGCCAGCATATTCCATGTGCTGACCCATTTCGGTCTGCAACGTTCATGTTGCAGACTATCCAGACGATGAGTAAGGTGCCTTAGGTCGTGATCTTATACTTAGTGATGCCGTTGGAGTTGATGGACTCGCTTATCTTCCAAGCCTTCCGCTGTTATTGTTATTAGATGGCCTTAAGCCATATTTATTGTAATAAGTTCTCTTTTGAGACATTTGATGTAATAAGTGTGTGATTGCTACTCTGTTATAAATCCTTCGAGTACTGTGCGTGTCAGCATTACCAATCCAGGGATGACACCAATGCACACAGATCAGACTGCTTGAGGTCTGGTCGCTACACATCTGGACCCGGGAAGAAGTCTTCTATCTCGTATCTTCTAAGCCCAACAGTCTGGCGCATGTATATAGTCTAGCCGTCCGAGCACCCCTCAACTATATATACCCATCCACCCCCATTCCATATGTGAGAGAGCCATCAGAATGTGCCTACACTTCCACTACTCATTTTTGAGAGAGAACCACCTACTCATGTGTTGCAACCAAGACATTCCAATCCAACCACAAGAATCTTGATCTCTAGCCTTCCCAAAGTTGCTTTCCACTCAAATCATCTTTCCACCATAGCCAAATCTGTGAGAGAGAGTTGAGTGTTGGGGAGACTATCATTTGAAGCACAAGAGCAAGGAGTTCATCATCAACATACCATCTATTACCTTTTGGAGAGTGGTGTCTCCTAGATTGGTTAGGTGTCACTTGGGAGCCTCTGTCAAGATTGTGGAGTTGAACCAAGGAGTTTGTCAGGGCAAGGAGATTGCCTAATTCATGAAGATCTACCCTAGTGAGGCAAGTCCTTCGTGGGCGATGGCCATGGTGGGATAGACAAGGTTGCTTCTTCATGGACCCTTTATGGGTGGAGCCCTCTATGGACTCGCGCAGCCGATACCCTTCGTGGGTTAAAGTCTCCATCAACGTGGATGTACGATAGCACCACCTATCGAACCACGCAAAAAATCTCCGTGTCTCCATTGTGTTTGCTCCCTCCAGACTCCTCCCCTTTACCTTCATACGCAATGATTTACATTCCGCTGCTACACTCTTAGAATTGCATGTGTAGGTTGTTTGCTTGACTAGTTCTAAGTTGCTGAAATCTGCCAAGACTTAAAATTGGGAAAAGGCTAGATTTTTATTTGGTCAAGTAGTCTAATCACCCCCCCTCTAGACATACTTTCGATCTGACAACCCTTATCTCCAGGAAGTTTATATTTAGCATTCATATGCTCAATGTTTTCCTTAGTTAACTCATGCATTTTTAAAATCAATTCATCATGTTGTTTAGCATCAAAATTAACCTTCTCCGAAGATGGAAGATGCAACAAATCAATAGGCACACGAGGTAGGAAACCATACACAATTTCAAAAGGGCGCATCTTAGTAGTAGAATGTAATAACGATTATAAGCAAATTCAATATGAGGCAAGCATTCTTCCCACATTTTCTTATTGTTCTTCAAATCAGCCCTAAGCATAGTAGATAATGTTCTATTTACTACTTCAGTTTGTCCATTAGTTTTGGGGTGACAAGTAGTACTAAAAAGCAGTTTAGTCCCCAACTTAGCCCATAAACATGTCCAAAAGTGGCTAAGAAATTTAGTATCACGATCTGAAACAATAGTATTTGGCACACCATGCAAGCGAATAATTTCACGAAAGAACAAATCAACAACATTAACAGCATGATCACTTTTATGACATGGTATAAAGTGTGCCATTTTTGAGAATCTATCCACAACAACAAATATGCCATCCCAAGGTAAACCTAAAACAAAGTCCATAGATATATCCTCCCAAGGAACACTAGGTATAGGCAAAGACATATATAAACCATAATGATTGAGTCGTGACTTAGCTTTTTGACATGTAGTGCAGCAAGCAACAAAACGCTCATCATCCTGTCTCATCTTTGGCCAAAAGAAATGTGTAGCAAGTATGCCCTCCGTCTTGTTCACACCAAAGTGTCCCATTAATCACCCTCCATGTGCCTCCTGCAACAACAAAAGACGAACGGAGCTAGCTGGAATGCATAGCTTGCTAGCACAAAACACAAATCCATCATTAATGACGAACTTGTTCCATGTTCTTCCTTCTTTACAATTCTGCAATACATCTTTGAAATCAGCATCATGCACATATTGATCTTTGATGGTCTCCAAACCAAATATTTTGAAGTCAAGTTGTGAAAGCATAGTATAGCGATCAGACAATGCATCGGGAATAACATTTTCTTTACCCTTCTTGTGCTTAATGACATTATGGAAAGTCTCAATGAATTCATCCCATTTATCATGTCTCTGATTCAGTTTAGCTTGACTTTTAATATGTTTCAAAGATTCATGATCAGAATGTATAACAAATTTTTTGGGCCATAAATAATGTTGCCATGTTTCTAAAGTCCGAACAAGAGCATATAACTCTTTATCATAAGTAGAATAATTCAGACTAGTCCCACTCAATATTTCAGAAAAGTATGCAATAGGTTTGCCATCTTGTAATAACACACCTTCTAAGCCAATTCCACTAGCATCACATTGAAGCTCAAAAGTCTTATTAAAATCAGGAAGTTGGAGCAAAGGAGCATGTGTCAACTTATCTTTCAATACCGTGAAGGCTTCTTCCTGTGTGGTACCCCAAACAAAAGGCACATCCTTATTTGTAAGCTCATTGAGAGGTTCAGCAATGGTGCTGAAATCTTTTACAAAATGCCTATAAAAACCAACGAGGCCAAGAAAACTCCTCACTTGTGTGACCATTTTGGGCACCAACTCTCGATAGCTTCAATCTTGTCTTTATCAACTTCAATTTCTTGTGGAGTAACAACATAGCCAAGAAAGATACTCAGTCGGTGCAAAAGGTGCTCTTCCCGAGGTTACCAAACAAACGTCCATCACGTAGAGCAATAAAAATAGCACATAAATGTTCCAAATGTTCCTCCAAAGATTTGCTATAAATCAATATATCATCAAAATAGACTACCACAAATTGTCCAATGAAAGCACGTAAAAGTTCATTCATTAATCTCATGAAAGTACTAGGTGCATTAGTTAACCCAAAAGGCATGACTAACAACTCATATGACCAAACTTAGTTTTAAATGTTGTTTTCCATTCATCTCCCAATTTCATGTGAATTTGATGGTATCCACTATGCAAATCAACTTTGGAGAATATTGTAGAGCCACTCAGTTCATCAAGCATATCATCTAGCCTAGGAATAGGATGATGATAACAAATAGTAATATTATTAATGCCTCTACAATCAACACACATATGCGACGTACCATCCTTTTTTGGCACTAGTATAATAGGAATAACACAAGGACTAAGAAATTCACGTATATAACCATTGTCGAGAAGCTCCTGTACTTGACGCATAATCTCCTTCGTCTCCTCTGGATTTGTACGGTATGGCAGCGAAGCATCGGGAATTAAGTCAATCTGATACTCAATCCCTCGAATAGGTGGTAATCCCGATGGCACGTCTTGTGGAAAGACGTGAGTGAACTCCTGCAAAATGTTAGTGACAGCGGGAGGCAAAGAGGAAGGCACGTCCTCGAATGAAAATAATGCCTCTTTGCACACAAGCATAGCAAACAGATTTGCTGAAATCTACCTCATCAATATCAAATTTGGTGGCAAGTAAGCATGCACTTTTTTATTTAATTATAGAAGCAACACTAGATAGTGGCTTCATTTGTTGCTCAAATTCTTTTGCCACAATCTGATTTTCACTCTTAGTTTTCTCCTATTTTGCTTTATAAGCTCTATTAATCTCATCTTTCAAAATGGAATCAGGAGTCATAGGAAGCAAAGTAATATGTTTATCCTTATGAACAAGAGTATACTGATTGTTTCTACCATGGTGTATAGAATTTTTATCAAATTGCCATAGTCTGCCAAGTAATAAGGAACAAGCTTGCATGGGTACCACATCACAATCAACATAATCAACATATGTAGAGATACTAAAATGCACACGAACAGTACATGTTACCTTAACCTTGCCGCTGTTGCTGAACCATTGGATGTAGTAAGGATGTGGAGGTGGTCTTGTGGTGAGAGATAGCTTCTCCACCATCTCCATGCTAGCTAAGTTGTTGCAGCTCCCTCCATCTATGATGACGCTGATGACCCACAAGTATAGGGGATCTAACGTAGTCCTTTCGATAAGTACGAGTGTCGAACCCAATGAGGAGCAGAAGGAAATGACAAGCGGTTTTCAGTAAGGTATTCTCTGCAAGCACTCAAATTGTAGGTAACAGATAGTTTTGTGATAAGATAATTTGTAACGGGTAACGAGCAATGAAAGTAAATAAAGTGCAGCAAGGTGGCCCAATCCTTTTTGTTGCAAAGGACAAGCCTAGACAATTTCTTATAATGAGAAAAGCGCTCCCGAGGACACATGGGAATTACCGTCAAGCTAGTTTTATCACGCTCATATGATTCGCGTTCGTTACTTTGATAATTTGATATGTGGGTGGATCGGTGCTTGGGTATTGCCCTTTCTTGGACAAGCATCCCACTTATGATTAACCCCTATTGCAAGCATCCGCAACTACAAAAGAAGTATTAAGGTAAACCTAACCATAGCATGAAACTACTGGACCAAATCAGCCCCTTACGAAGCAACGCATAAACTAGGGTTTAAGCTTCTGTCACACTAGCAACCCATCATCTACTTATTACTTCCCAATGCCTTCCTCTAGGCCCAAATAATGGTGAAGTGTCATGTAGTCGACGTTCACATAACACCACTAGAGGAGAGACAACATACATCTCATCAAAATATCAAACGAATACCAAATTCACATGACTACTAATAGCAAGACTTCACCCATGTCCTCAGGAACAAATGTAACTACTCACAAAGCATATTCATGTTCATAATTAGAGGAGTATTAATATGCATTAAGCATCTAAACATATGATCTTCCACCAAATAAACCAATTAGCATCAACTACAAGGAGTAATCAACACTACTAGCAACCCACAGGTACCAATTTGTGGTTTTGATACAAGATTGGATACAAGAGATGAACTAGGGTTTGGAGAGGAGATGGTGCTGGTGAAGATGTTGATGGAGATTGACCCCCTCCCGATGAGAGGATTGTTGGTGATGACGATGGTGATGATTTCCCCCTCCCAGAGGGAAGTTTACCCAGCAGAACAGCTCCGCCGGAGCCCTAGATTTGTTTCCGCAAAGGTTCTGCCTCGTGGCGGCGGAGTTTCATCCCGTAAGCTTGCTTATGATTTTTTCCAGGGTAAAAGCCTTCATATAGCAAAAGATGGGCATCGAAGGGCCACTAGGGGGCTCACGAGATAGGGGGCGCACCCAGTAGGTGTGGGCGCGCCCCCACCCTCGTGGCCAGGGTGTGGGCCCCCTCTGGTACTTCTTTCGCTCAATAATTCTTATTAATTCCAAAAATGACTTTCGTGGAGTTTCGGGAATTTTGGAGCTATGGAGAATAGGTTTCCAATATTTGCTCCCTTTCAAGCCCAGAATTCCAGCTGCCGGCATTCTCCCTCTTCATGATAAACCTTGTAAAATAAGAGAGAATAGCCATAAGTATTGTGACATAACGTGTAATAACTGCCCATAATACAATAAATATCGATATAGAAGCATGATGCAAAATGGACGTATCAACTCCCCCAAGCTTAGACCTCGCTTGTCCTCAAGCGGAAGCCGATATCGAAAATTATGTCCTCATGTTTAGAGATAGAGGTGTCGATAAAAATAAAATACGGACATGAGGGCATCATGATCATTCTTATAACAGCAACATGTATAGATTTTGTCATATGATTTCTTATGCTCAAGTCACAATCTATTCACAATGTCAAGTATTGATCATAAACTTCATTGAGAACTAACAAACTATAATCTCAGTCAATGAAGCAATTGCAATTTATCATAACATCAGAAAGGGTCAAGAATAGAGATTTTCAGCAAGTCCACATACTCAACTATCATATAGTCTACTACAATTGCTAACACTCACGCAATACTTATGGTTATGGAGTTTTAATCGGACACAGAGAAAGATAGGGGCTTATAATTTTGCCTCCCAGAATATTCACCTTTGGGTGCTGTCAACAATAATAGTTCATGCTAACTTACATCCAGTTGGATATATATATCAGGATCTTTCCAACACGAGGTGCTTGCCAAAGGATAAAATGAAAAAGGGAAAGGTGAAGATCACCTTGACTCTTGCATAAAGTAAAAGACATAAAGTAAAATATAGGCCCTTTGCAGAGGGAAGCAGAGGTTGTCATGTGCTTTAAGGGTTGGATGCACAAAATCTTAATGCAAAAGAATGTCACTTAATATTGCCACTTGTGATATGAACCTTTATTATGCAGTCCGTCGCTTTTATTACTTACATATCACACGATCGTATAAAGCTTATTTTCTCCGCACTAATAGGTCATACATATTTAGAGAGCAATTTTTATTGCTTGCAACATGACAACTTACTTGAAGGATCTTACTCAATCCATAGGTAGGTATGGTGAACTCTCATGGCAAAACTGGGTTTAAGGATATTTGGAAGCACAAGTAGTATCTCTACATGGTGCAAGGAATTTGGCTAGCATGAGGGGGAAAGGCAAACTCAACATGTTGGACGATCCATGACAATATACTTTAACTGAGATGTGAGAAAACATAACCCATTACGTTGTCTTCCTTGTCCAACATCAACTCTTTAGCATGTCATACTTAAATGAGTGCTCACAATTATAAAAGATGTCCAAGATAGTAAATTTATATGTGAGAACCTCTCTTTCTTTATTACTTCCTATTAATTGCAACGATGACCAAAACTATGTTTTTCAACTCTCAACAACTTTTATGCCTCATACTCTTTATATGTGAAGTCATTACTATCCATAAGATCAATATGAACTCTTTATTCTTTTTATTCTTTCTATTTTCTCAAGATCATAGCAAGATAGAAAAGCCCTTGACTCAACACTAATCTTTATTATATAGCTCATAGACTTGATTACATAGAGAGATCACAAAGCAAAACTCAAAACTACTTCATACCAAAACTTTATTCTACTAGATCTAGATATTACCAAAAGGATCAAACTAAGTAAAACGATAAAGATAGGAGTGTGATGGTGATACGATACCGAGGCACCTCCCCCAAGCTTGGCAGTTTCCAAGGGGAGTGCCCATACCCATGTGATTATGTCCTTAGAGGTGGTGAAGGAGTTGTTGATGATGTAGGTTGTCGTCCGTCTTCCAAGGCATAAGCTCACCATCATAGAAGGATGATTGAGTCTCCGGCATCCTCAAATCTGCAGCCAAACTCATCGTCTTGAATCTATATTCGTACTCACAGTTTTGGTTTTGCAGGTCATAGATCTGGGCTTGGAGGTGCTCGATTTTCTCATGAAGCTTGAAGATGGTCTCCCCAATGTTCTTGGTGTCCAGCTTGTGGTTGTTGGTAAACTCCGCGATCATCATCTGGTTGGCGTTAAGTCCGCGCTCCACCATCTGTTGGCACTTGAAAACTTGTTGTTCCATAGCTTCGAGCTTTGTCTCCACGCTTCCGATACGCCTTGGTCCCTCCACATCGCGGATGTGCAGCACCCCCTCACGCATCTCAATGGTTTGAGGGTGTTGTAGCACCTCCGCGAGATAGGGGTTGATAACCGTCTCGAAAAACTTGTCCTTGGGATCGCTTGGAGACGTCATGGTGCTCTAGATCTGTCAGAAAAACAGCTCAAAACGAAAACAGAAGATTTTTGCATGATACGATGGTAAAAACTTTCGGGAGATTATATAATGATTTTTTTACCGACCAAAAGAAGTAACATGCAAGAAAACGGAGTCCGGAAGGCACACGAGGTGCCCACGAGGCAGGGGGCACGCCCTCCACCCTCGTGGAGGACTCGTGTCCTTCCCGGATTACTTCTTGCTTTCCTAAATTCTTAAATATTCCAAAACGGACAAAAATTGCCATGAGAACTGTTTTGGAGTCGGTTTACTTACCGTACCACATACCTATTCCTTTTTGGAGTCTGGAACGTTCTGGAAAGTGTCCCTTATGTATTCCTCCAGGGTTACGGTTTCAATAATATTAGTTTCAACATTTATGGGATTACCTGAGATATAATGTTTGATTCTTTGACCATTCACCACCCTCGGACCTGTGCCTTCGAAGTTGTTGATTTTTATGGCACCGGAACAATAGACCTCCTCGATAACGAAAGGACCTTCCCATTTAGAGAGAAGTTTTCCTGCAAAAAATCTTAAACGAGAGTTGAATAGCAACACATAATCACCTACGTTAAACTCACGCTTTTGTATCCTTTTGTCATGCCATCTTTTAACTTTTTCTTTAAACAGCTTGGCATTCTCATATGCTTCGGTTCTCCATTCATCAAGTGAGCTAATATCAAATAACTTCTTCTCACCGGCAAGTTTGAAGTCATAGTTGAGCTCTTTAATAGCCCAGTATGCTTTATGTTCAAGTTCGAGAGGTAAGTGATATGCTTTTCCATAAACCATCTTATACAGAGACATACCCATAGGATATTATACGTAGTTCTATAGGCCCATAATGCATCATCAAGTTTTTTGGACCAATTTTTTCTAGATCTATTAACAGTCTTTTGCAAAATTAATTTGAGCTCTCTATTACTCAACTCTACTTGACCGCTAGACTGTGGGTGATAAGGAGATGCAATTCTATGATTAACATCATACTTAGCAAGCATTTTACAAAAAGCGCCATCAATAAAATGTGAACCACCATCAGTCATTAAGTATCTAGGGACTCCAATCCTCAGAAAAATAACTTCTTTAAGCATCTTAGAGGTGTTATGATCAACACTACTAGTTGGAATAGCTTCTACCCACTTAGTAACGTAATCAACCGCAACTAAAATATGTGTATATCCATTAGAGGCAGGAAAAGGTCCCATATAATCAAAGCCCCAAACATCAAATGGTTCAATAACAAGAGAATAATTCATAGGCATTTCTTGACGTCTACTAATATTACCTATTCTTTGTCATTCATCACAAGACAAGACAAACTTACGGGCATCTTTGAAGAGAGTAGGCCAATAAAACCGGATTGCAATACCTTATCTGCAGTTCTATCTCCAGCGTGGTGTCCTCCATATGGTTCGGAGTGACACTTGCGTAGGATCTATTCCTGTAAATGCTGACGTACACAACGTCTAATAACCCCATCTACTCCTTCTTTATAAAGGTGTGGGTCATCCCATAAGTAATGTCTTAAATCATAAAAGAACTTTTTCTTTTGCTGGTATGTGAAACTAGGTGGTATAAATTTAGCAACAATGTAATTAGCATAATCAGCATACCATGGAGCAGTACGAGAAGCATTAATGACCGCTAATTGTTCATCAGGAAAGCTATCATCAATAGGTAGTGGGTCATCAAGAACATTCTCTAACCTATTCATGTTGTCTGCAACGGGGTTCTTAGCTCCCTTTCTATTAATGATATGCAAATCAAATTCTTGGAGCAAGAGTACCCAACTAATAAGTCTAGGCTTAGCATCTTTCTTTTCCATAAGATATTTAATAGCATCATGATCAGTGTGAATAGTAACTTTAGAATCAATAATAGAAGGTCTGAACTTATCACAAGCAAATACAACTGCTAAGAATTCTTTTTCAGTGGTAGCATAATTTCTCTAGGCAGTATCAAGAGTTTTACTAGCATACTAGATACCATTTAGTTTCTTATCAACTCTTTGTCCTAGAAGAACACCTACAACATAATCGCTAGCATCACACATAATTTCAAAGGGTAAATTCCAGTTAGGTGGCTGAACAATAGGTGCAGTAATCAAAGCGTTCTTAAGTATTTCAAATGATTCTACACAATCATCATCGGAAACAAAAGGAATATCTTTCTGCAATAGATAAGTCAGAGGCCAAGAGAGTTTTAAAAGTCCTTAATGAACCTCCTATAGAAACTGGCATGACCAAGGAAACTTCCTATACCTTTAATGTCATTGGGACACGACATATTTTCAATAGCATCAACTTTAGCTTTATCAACTTCAATACCTCTTTCAGAAATTTTATGCCCCAAGACAATGCCTTCATTAACCATAAAGTGGCACTTTTCCCAATTCAAGACGAGACTAGTGTATTCACATCTCTGCAAAACTCGATCAAGGTTGCTCAAGCAATCATCAAAAGAGGATCCATAAACGGATAAGTCATCCATGAATACCTCACAAATCTTTTCAAAAAAGTCAGAGAATATAGCCATCATACATCTTTGAAAGGTAGCAGGTGCATTACATAAACCAAAGGGAATACATCTACAAGCAAAACTACCGAAAGGGAAACTAAGAGTGGTTTTTGATTGATCGTCTGCTGACACGGGTATTTGAGAGAAACCAGAATAACCATCTAGAAAGCAGAAATGTGTATGTTTGGATAGTCTTTCTAGCATTTGATCAATAAAAGGTAAAGGGTAATGATCTTTCTTAGTAGCTTTATTTAATTTACGGAAATCAATTACCATCCTATAACCTGTGATAATTCTTTGAGGAATCAATTCATCTTTATCATTAGGAACAACAGTAATACCTCCCTTCTTAGGGACACAATGGACAAGACTTACCCAATCACTATCAGCAACGGGATAAATTATACCTGCTTCAAGGAGGTTTAGTATCTCTTTTCTTACCACTTCTTTCATCTTAGGATTTAAACGTCGCTGATGATCTCTAACTGGTTTGGAGCCTTCGTCCAATTTAATTTTATGTTGGCATAGAGTGGGACTAATGCCCTTAAGATCATCGAGAGTATATCCAATAGCAGCACGGTGCTTTTTCACAGTTTTTAATAATCTTTCCTCTTCCTGCTCTGAAAGGTTAGCACTAATAATAACAGGATATATCTTCTTTTCATCAAGATAAGCATATTTAAGATTATAAGGTAAAGGTTTGAGCTCAAACACGGGATCACCCTTGGGTGGAGGAGGATCCCCTAGGATTTCAACAGGCAAGTTGTGTTTCAGAATACGACTCTGTTGAAAGAATACTTCGTCTATCTCCCTTCTTTCATTCATAAACATATTATTTTCATGGTCTAGCAAATATTTTCTAAAGGATCAGTAGGAGGCACGACAATAAAAGCAAGACCAATAATCTCATCCTTACTAGGCAATTCTTTATCATGGGGTTGTCTACGGAACTTAGTAAAATTAAACTCATGTTTCATATCCCCCAGGCCAATTATAACAACATCCTTTTTGCAATCAATCCTAGCATTAATAGTATTCAAGAAGGGTCTACCAAATATGATGGGACAAAAGCTATCTTGTGGGGAACCAAGAACAAGAAAATCAGCTGGATATTTAACTTTCCCACACAAGACTTCAACGTCTCTAATGATCCCAACTAGTGAAATAGTATCTCTATTGGCAAGCTTAATAGTAATATCAATATCTTCTAACTCAGCGGGTGCAATACCATGCATAATTTCTTCATATAAGGAATGAGGTATTGCACTAGCACTAGCACCCATATCACATAAGCCATTATAACAATGATCTCCTATTTTAACAGAAATAACAGGCATGCCTACAAAAGGTCTATGTATCTTAGCATCGGGTTTAGCAATGTTAGCAGCTTCCTCACAGAAATAAATAACATGCCCATCAATATTATCAGCCAAGAGATTTTTAACCATAGCAATACTAGGTTCAACTTTAATTTTCTCAGGAGGTGTATATGTTCTAGTATTACTCTTATGAACCACAGTTGAAGTTTTAGCATGATCGTTCATTCTAACAGGGAAATGTGGTTTCTCAACATAAGTAGTAGGAACAATAGGATCATTATAAGTGATAGTCTTTTCTTCAACTGTAACAGGTGCAACTACTTTTACTTCAATGGGAGGATTATATTTAAACCACTTCTCCTTAGGGAGATCAATGTGAGTAGCAAAAGATTCACAGAAAGAAGCTACTATCTCAGAGTCAAGTACATATTTAGTGCTAAATCCACGAAAAGCATCGGTATTCATAAAAGATTTAACACAATCAAACTTAGGTGTTATACCTGACTCCTTACCATCGTCGAAACCCCAATCTTCAGAGTTGTGTTTAATTCTTTCCAATAAATCCCACTTGAATTCAGTAGTCTTCAGCATATAAGAACCAGCACAGGAATTATCGAGCATGGTGCGATCATTGAGAGAAATCCGAGCATAATTTTTTTGAATAATCATATCTATTGAGAGCTCATGATTGGGGCATGAATATAACATTGACTTAATCCTCCCCCAAGCTTGAGCGATACTTTATCCTCCGTGAGCCCAAAAATTATATATGTAATTACGATCATGATGAACAAGATGCATAGGATAGAACTTCTGGTGAAATTCCAATTTCAATCGTTTATAGTTCCAAGATCCAATATCATCACATAGCCTATACCATGTCAATGCGTCTCCCTTCAAAGATAAAGGGAAGACCTTCCTCTTAACAACATCATCGGGTATACCTGCAAGCTTAAATAATCTACAAACTTCATCCACATAGATAAGGTGTAAATCGGGATGCAATGTTCCATCTCCTGCAAAGGGATTAGCTAGCAGTTTCTCTATCATACCCGAAGGAATCTCAAAATAAACATTTTCAGTAGGTACAGTAGGTTGAGGAGCAACTCTTTGCTCTACTGGTCGGGGCGAAGATTCCCCGAACAAGCCCCTCAAAGGATTAGTTTCCATAGTAACAAGTGACAGTAAATTTCAGCACACTATATAAATGTTTCCTTACCAAGTTCCAGTCACCAAAGGCGCTTCACTCCCTGGCAACGGCACCAGAAAAGAGTCTTGATGACCCACAAGTATAGGGGATCTATCATAGTGCTTTCGATAAGTAAGAGTGTTGAACCCAACGAGGAGCAGAAGGAAATGACACGCGGTTTTCAGTAAGGTATTCTCTGCAAGCACTAAAATTGTAGGTAACAGATAGTTTTGTGATAAGATAATTTGTAACGAGTAACGAGCAATGAATGTAAATAAAGTGCAGCAGGGTGGTCCAATCCTTTTTGTAGCAAAGGACAAGCCTGGACAATTTCTTATAATGAGAAAAGCGCTCCCGAGGACACATGGGAATTACCGTCAAGCTAGTTTCATCACGCTCATATGGTTCGCGTTCGTTACTTTGATAATTTGATATGTGGGTGGACCGGTGCTTGGGTACTGCCCTTTCTTGGACAAGCATCCCACTTATGATTAACCCCTGTTGCAAGCATCCACAACTACAAAAGAAGTATTAAGGTAAACCTAACCATAGCATGAAACTACTGGATCCAAATCAGCCCCTTACGAAGCAACGCATAAACTAGGGTTTAAGCTTCTATCACTCTAGCAACCCATCATCTACTTATTACTTCCCAATGCCTTCCTCTAGGCCCAAATAATGGTGAAGTGTCATGTAGTCGACGTTCACATAACACCACTAGAGGAGAGACAACATACATCTCATCAAAATATCGAACGAATACCAAATTCACATGACTACTAATAGCAGGACTTCACCCATGTCCTCAGGAACAAACATAACTACTCACAAAGCATATTCATGTTCATAATTAGAGGAGTATTAATATGCATTAAGGATCTAAACATATGATCTTCCAGGGTAAAAGCCTTCATATAGCAAAAGATGGGCACCGGAGGGCCACCAGGGGGCTCACAAGACAGGGGGGCGCACCCAGTAGGTTTGGGCGCGCCCCCACCCTCGTGGCCATGGTGTGGGCCCCCTCTGGTACTTCTTTCGCTCAATAATTCTTATTAATTCCAAAAATGACTTTCATGGAGTTTCAGGAATTTTGGAGCTGTGCAGAATAGGTTTCCAATATTTGCTCCCTTTCAAGCCCAGAATTCCAGCTGCCGGCATTCTCCCTCTTCATGATAAACCTTGTAAAATAAGAGAGAATAGCCATAAGTATTGTGACATAACGTGTAATAACAGCCCATAATGCAATAAATATCGATATGGAAGCAGGAC
Source organism: Triticum dicoccoides (assembly GCF_002162155.2). Taxonomy (NCBI): domain Eukaryota; kingdom Viridiplantae; phylum Streptophyta; class Magnoliopsida; order Poales; family Poaceae; genus Triticum; species Triticum dicoccoides. The sequence goes on along the minus strand of NC_041385.1, from coordinate 386,476,113 downwards.
GCAAAATGGCCGTATCAGACGCGAACAGAACGTTTCTTCACAACTCCCTTTGTATGTAACAAATTATGCCTCTGATTTTGCTCAGCTTGTGTGACTTGCACACTCAAAACATGTTGAGCAACTAAACTTTCATACCTGTCAACGTCTTTAGCAGCCATGTATTGCGTCTCATGTTCAGAATCATCTCCACCATGATCTTCACTTGTAATAAGAGACAGAGTCTCCTGATCATAGTCACTAGCGGACTCATACCCACCATCCTCAGTAGCAATCATCACACGCTGAGATTTGCATTCTCTCTCATAATGACCTCTTCTCTTACAACGATAAAAAATAATATCACTTGTGTGCCCTGTAGATGCCATGGAAGAAGAAGAGCTCTATGTAGGCCCGACAGGTGTGCTCTTAGCAGATAGTGGTGGTTGTGCCTGCTTTCTTGTATCATGGCTGGAGGTAGCAACTAATGGAGGTGCTGGAGCAGTGGAAGTAGAGGATGCACGCAGTGTCCGTGATGAAGATCGACCTACATAAAAGTTAGTTCACGCCAATGCGTGTCGATCCTGCACTTCACGTTCAGCTTTACAAGCAAGATGGAATAAATGAGTGATATTATGATATTCCTTATACTCTAAAATGGTCTGAATCTCTTTATTTAATCCACCCATAAAACATGCAAGCATAGCTTCATTATCCTCAACAATACCACACCTAATCATACCAGTTTGCAATTCCTGATAATATTCCTCTATAGGTTTTCTGTCCTTGTCTTAAACGCTGCAATTTTTGAAGCAATTCACGTTGATAATATGGTGGAACCCAATGAGTATGCATAGTAGTTTTCAAAGCAGCCCAAGTAGCTGGAATAGGATATAATCTACAATGTTCAGGCCACAAACAGAAGCAAAGCAAGCGAATTCACAAACAGCAGCAACAACACGTCTATCCTCAGGATATTGTAAGCATGTGACATGTTGTTCAATTTCTAACTCACAAGTAAGATAGGCATCAGGAATGTATCGACCCTCAAATGGTGGAAAATTCAATTTCAGTTTAGGAACATGGTCATAATCTCGTACCTGAGCTGGTAGTGCAGCCCTACCATTGCGATTATCTGCATGTGGATGACCTGGTGCTGGTGGTTGCACGTAGTTCTGATTTTGATTAACCTGATCTTCGTAATCGCCAGCATAATCGTGATCCTCCTCGGCACCAGCATCAGCAGTAGCAGGAGCCAAAGAAGCATCAACAGTAGGTATATTAGCACTAGAAGTTTGGCCATCCTCAATAGGAACACGCTTCGCTCGTCCTAACTGATTCGGAAGGGGGGTGTTCTTGCTGTCGTTGTAGAGGTGCGACGGGTGCAGCCGGTGGTGGTTGGTTAAGATTATGAGGACATGAGTACACTGGATACGACCACAAATATTGCATACATGTATATTTGTGAGCTGATTTCTAATGCAAACTATGCAATAATTTATTTATGTCATCTAGGACAAAATACTTCACAAACTTTCTTATTGCAGGTGTATGGTACATTTGTACAATCCACATATGAAGATAAGGGGAAAAGAGATGTTCAGGTGCTGTTCAAAAAGTCCTCTCATGTCACTTTTGGGCCAAGAGAAGATAGAGTCCAAGTCTCTCACATTCTAGATTCAGGTTCGGACTACACGGACATACCTGACTCAAAACGCTAAGAACTCTTTCATACGGACTCTGAATTTTTGTTGGAAAGTAGATTTCGTGCTCTTTCCAACCCAATTGGATTCACCTTAAAATTCGTCCGGAGCATTGAGTTACCGATGAAACAATCTGACGCTGCAGTAGAATCCGAGTCAAACTACAAGTCCAAAGGTGTTGCATCACCTCCACTTGGGCCCATAAGCCTTGTACGACCTAGGGTTAGTTTTAGGCTGCCTTGGGATGTCCTCCCACCTCCTTGGCCGCCACCCCTTGCTCGTATATAAGTAGATCCATCTAGTAGCTTTTTCCTGGGGATTTGTTTAGATAAAAGTTTGCCATTGCAACTTCGTGTACTTCGTCTGTGTCCAACGACCAAAGACCGCTTCCGGATCCCCACTTTTATCAACATTCATATATATTCATAATATTCAGATTGCTTTATCATATTCTTGCCTGTTCTTCGATTGCTTGCAGGAATAGACTTTCGTGGTCAGGTTGACGTGCTCCGACGTGGTCAATAACCTCTCCGAGTTGGTTTAGCGACTGCTAAGGCGCAACGTCATGCATGTTTGTAGTCGGATCGTCAAAGTCAACTCCATCAAATTGATAGTTATCATCTCATCGAAAGATCGGGACACCCCGCCTCTATCAAGTGGTATCAGTTTTCTGGTTGCTCGGTGAGAATTTCTAGTTATCCATAGATTAGATTTATTTTCTTACCTATTGTCCAAGAAAAAGCCACACAAAAAGTTAGATCTGTTCATCCTTTTTCCAAGACAGTCTCAGCCTTTGCAATTTTCTTTTCATTGTTTGCATTATTGAATTATCAGTTGCATCGTCGTATCGAGTTGCTGGTCTTAGTGTCTAGTTCGTCTAGAGTTTCGAGTTCTATTGACATTAGTCACGTCACCACTGCATCGTTATTCCTTCCGCTGTCCACCATCCCATCCATCATTTTCCACCATGTGCTACACACCATTCATTTTCATAATCCTAGTTGAGGTCGTTCACATCTTCGCTTGATCCAATCTGCATCTTATCTAGTTTGTTTTGGAAAAAGGCAGAGAGAAAAAAAGAGAGAAAAAAAGTTAAAGAAGTCAGAGAAAAAAATGAGAGAAATAAAAAGAAAAAAGTCTTAGGAAAAAAAAGATAAGAAAAAAAATATGAAATTCAGTTTTATCTACAGGCAATCTCGTAGCTGAATTCGGATTGGAATCTGTTTTCTGCACTATTTAGTAAAACAGGCATATCTTCCTCATACGAAGTCCATTTTCCCTCCGTGAGTACTCAAATTAAAGCTAGCGACGAGCCGCATCTAAATAGTTCAGAGCTAGTTCAATATTTGACACCTAAAATCGGCTTCTAAATAAGTCTTTTTGCCCTCCGAAGTTCACGAACACAGCTTGTTCTAGTTTTCAGCCCAGTTTTAGAATTTTTGGACTCCTCATATCAACTCGGAATTGAGTGATTCTTTGTGCATTTGAAAGCTTGAGTCAGTGCCATTGTTGAGAAAATTATCAGAAAATTGGCACAAACTTTTCCAAAGAAAAGCTGGAGAGAGAGTTATCGGCATATCCTGCTTGGCACTTGTTTCTTATCATTATCTTTACTGCCATTATGATCTTACTTATATCTTTCTATCCAGAGCTACTTCATATCCTTTATTGATGCTAGTTGTGCTACGTTGTGACCTCATTAGTATTCTAGGCTCGCGTCTCTAGTTCGGTCTAGCCTATGACCAACACAGTACCATCGTTGAGCGTTTATTCAGCATTGCATCTCTAAATTCATTATTGCTAATCTTTTGCTACCATATATAGCCAACCCAGCTCCACATATTACTACACCGTGCATTTTTACGTTCACCTGGCAATCGCGTTCTCAATCTTTAGACTTATTTGATGCCGCTGGTTGCCGGTCACCACGTACTGCATGGTAAGAACTTGTAAGACATTGCTATTTGCTATAATGTGAGCGTTTTACCACCACATCGTAGTAGTTCATAGGAAAATTGTTTTTCAATTTTGTTTCTTGTTTTTTGATTAATATGGCAGGTTCTGGAGTTGTTAGTTCTTGGGCGTCATCGATTGTGGCAGATGTGCCACCACCTAAGCAAATACTACTACCATCACGAGAGGTAGACAAACATCCAAACACACATGATCAGGTTAATGTTTCTATAACCCCATTTAATGTCCATTTTAGACCAGCTTTATATATTGCGTGGGAGTTCGACATAAATAATATATTTGCTTCTCATAATTTTGTTGATTGTAAAAAAGTTAAGGTCGCGGTTGGTTCATTCACTGGTTATGCTTCAATTTGGTGGAGTGAATATTGTCGGTTAAACCCTGATTATATACCAACTACTTGGGATGGTCTAAAACATGTCATGAGAGATATATTCGTAGATGTTTATTATACTTGTGGCATGATTAAAATAATACAACCTTTAAAACAAGGTAGTGACACCATATCAAAATATTTTGATGATTTACAAACTACTTTGTAGCACTCATTTTTAGAAGAAAGTGAAGGAGATTTTATGGATAGATTTTGGAGAGGATTAAACCGTGATATTCAAGAGAAACTAATTCTTGAAGAGTGTTATCCTATGGACCATTTGTTTTGTCTTGCTTGCAAAGCTGAACAGGAAATAAAACGACGTGTTGCCCACGAGGAGAACAAGCGCACGGTGCACATTCCAAGTGTTGATACAAATGTTTCTTCCACTACTAGGCGTACTATGACAACCACATCCGTTGTTGCGATGACTACATCATCTCCACCATGTGACACATCACCACCGAGAGTGCCTACATCATCGGAGTTGATCATAAGAGGTAATGACAAAGGTACAAATTTTCCACTTTCACATGAGAATGATGATGCGTAGTTAACTTGAATTCATCATGTGTTGAGTTACCTATTGATTTGAACACACCACATATTTTAGAGAATCGTGTTACTATCATGAATGTGTCATGTGATCAAATAACTGAAATACCAACAATTTTGAGTGCACCCATTGAATTAACTGTTGATGCAAAACAACCAATGTTTAATCCTTTTGATATGACCTCTAATCTTGGTGATGATTCTGCGACCAAAGACTTATTGCATGTTTGCTTATTTAAGCATGTTGTAGCATGTAAATTTGATGCAAGTAAGGTTTATTCACCAATGTTAGGATGGTTTAATGATGAACATTGTCAATCTTTTGAAATGAATAAGAGCTTCACTTACATGTGCAAACTGAGTTGCAATATTTTCATGCCTTCTACTTCTTGTGATAATATTTTGGCTTTAGATTTTATGAATTATGAAGGTTACTCATGTATACATGTGTCATATGTGCAAAAACCAAGGAAGTAAAAATGGATGACATATACATATACAACATGTACACCTTGTCTCATTTGTTAGCCACATTTCAGATTAAGCAATGCTGAGGACGGCTTTGTTTTCAAGAAGGGGAGGATGATGAGGACATGACTACATTGGATACGACCACAAATATTGCATACATGTATATTTGTGAGGTGATTTCTAATGCAAACTATGCAATAATTTATTTATGTCATCCAGGACAAAAATACTTCACAAACTTTTGTGTCATTTCTAATTGCAGGTGTATGGTACATTTGTACAATCCACATATGAAGATAAAGGGAAAAGATATTTTAGGTGTTGTTCAAAAAGTCCTCTCACGTGACTTTTGGGCATAGAGAAGATAGAGTCCAAGCCTCTCATGTTCTGGATTCAGATTCCGACTTCACAGACATACCTAACTCAAAATGCCAAGAACTCTTTCATACGGACTCTAATTTTTTTATTGGAAAGTAGATTTCATGCTCTTTCCAACCCACTTGGATTCACCTTAAAATCCGTCCGTAGCGTTGAGTTATTGACGAAACAGTCTGACGCTATAGCAAAATCCGAGTCAAACTACAAGTCCAAAGGTGTTGCATCACCTCCACTTGGGCCCAGGAGCCTTGTACGACCTAGGGTTAGTTTTAGGCTGCCTTGGGACGTCCTCCCACCTCCTTGGGCGCCACCCCTTGCTCCTATATAAGTATATCCATCCAGTAGCCTTTTCCTAGGGATTTGTTTAGTTAAAAGTTAGCCATTGCAACTTCATGTACTTCGTTTGTGTCCAACGACCAGGCCAAGACCGCTTTCGGATCCCCACCATTATCAATACTTCATCCATATTCGCAATATTCAGATTGCTTTATCATATTCTTGCTTGTTCTTCGATTGCTTGCAGGAATAGACCTTCGTGGTTAGGTTGATCATGCTCCGGCGTGGTCAATAACCTATCAGAGTTGGTTTAGAGATTGCTAAGGTGCAACATTGTGCACGGTTGTAGTCGGATCGTCAAAGTTGACTCCTTCGAATTGATAGTTATCATCTCATCGAAAGATCAGGACACCCCGCCTCTATTAGAAGACGCGTGAGCAATTCATTAAACTTGTTATCCAGCTTTGTGTCGAACAACTTCTCCATGCCATCTATCTTCTCCATGGCCTCTTCAAATCTGTTTAGCACATCTCCCACCTGGCCACTCATCATTTGCTAAAATTTGTCATGCGACTCCTTGTTCGTCATGTTCTCCCAGTCAATCTTGTCGGCTTGTGGTCCTACCATGGTTAGCAGCAATAGAAACACACAAGAATATGATCCTACAGACTACTAGAAAGTGGCGGGGTGTCACAAATCCATCAAGCAAACCTCAAATTCTTACCAGTTCTTATGTAGCAGTAGGTTGTGATCGGCCACCGTTGTAGTCAAAACTCTCAAAGCCTGGACAGAGCGATTGCCAGGTGGTGTCAAATGCATGACGTAGATGTATGTGGAGCTAGGAAGGCTTATGATGTTGTGGCAAAAATGTCAGCAATAATCAATTCAGAGATCCAAAGTTGAATACATGCTCAATGACGGTACTGTGCTGGTCCTAGGCTAGACCGTGGTAGAGACGCGAGCCTAGAACACTAACAAAATCACAGCGTGGCACGAAAACAAGGGAAAAGCACACTCTAAAAAAATCTCCGCTATTTTTTTGCGCTCCTCTTTTTTTTGGCGAAAAATTCACTATAATGGCGAGTGTCTCAAAACTCTTCCCAAGTCAAAGTAACAGGATAGGCATGAAGTTTTTTGACTATTTTTTCGGAAACCAAGGCAGTAATGACGAAAAAGTGCGAAAAAAAATCACTATGATGGCGAGTGTCTCAAAACGCTCGTTGGGAACTAAAAACAGGATAGGGAAAAATATTTTCTGTCGGCAAAATTTTGGTCTAAAAACTGCCTGGGGGTCTCCAGACTTTTTTTTTCAAAATCTACTCAGGCAAGGAAACACGAAATGGAAAATAGATGGATCTCAAAAATAAACCTAATATGAAAAGAACTCAGATTGGTGGTGGATATATGGTGGTGGTATATGGTAGCGGTGGTGGATATATGGTGGTGGTGGTATATGGTTGCGGTGGTGGTATATGGATATGGATCGGTAGTGGTATATGGATACAGATCAGTGGTGGTATATGGATTCAGAGCAGTGGCGGGTAAGCGGTGGTGGTAGACGGCAGGGGCGATGATGATGGTGCGGCAGCGGCATGACAACTTATGACCAGAACTCGAAACTCTACAAGACTAGATGCTAAGACCAGCAACTTGACACGACGATGCAACCGCAAATTCAACAAAGCAAAATACTAAAAAGACTATGCAAAGGCTTAGACTGGTTCGGATATGATGAACTAACCCTAAATTTTTTGGCTTTTTCATGGACTGATGCGACACCCGGAAGACACAGGGCAAGAGGAGAAGGAAATCGCAGACAAAGATCTGGGTCGCTACTGTCTCTACTCGTCGATGGATCGCCGGGCGACGACATCCTCCAGCTCCTTCTTCAATTCCTCATGACTTTGCTTGAAAGCAGCCATGATTCCTCCACCTCCTGCTCACGCTCAATCCTGAGCTTCCTCAAGTCACCCATTAGTTCCTCGACGACCGCTATCAGTGTCATCCCAGAGGCACTGCTCTGCTCATGCAGCATGTTCCAGCCGGCGGCCTCATCCTCCTTCTCGGCGAGCACCTTGAGGAGCTTCACATTGTCACCCATGAGTTGCTCGATGAGGCCGGTCGCCGTGACAACCGAGGCATTGCTGATCTCGAGCAGCTTCATCAAGCTGTCGACCAACTCCTGCTGCTTAATGAGGCCAACGAGAACGTCATCGTCGCCGGCCAAGGACTTCAGCAACGCCAGCTCGTCGCGATCACCGATGCGGTGAGTGCGCTTGTGAGACCCCTCGCGTGCCTGTGAGAGCTTGTTCGAGAGCTCTGCGGCGCGCCGGGACATCTCTGCTGCGGCTGCTGATTCACGGCGGGACCTCTCTTGTGCTTCTGCGGCCTTGGTCATTGCTGCCTGGTTATATGTCCACCCAAAACTCCTCCTACCGGTCATGGCGGAACGACTTCACAGGAAAGACCAGTTTTGTGGGTGATGAGGAGAGGAACTATGAAGTAATTTTCGAGTGGGTAGTTTTTATAGGCCGGTGCTAAGTGTGAACACATATTAGTTTGATCGGTGTTTACACATATTAGTTTGATCGGTGCGAACACATATTAGTTTGATGTGTGTGAATAGATTTGCAATTACTTATTGCATTGTAACCTGCAATGTGACGAGAAACAAAGACAAAATTTAGTGATGATTCTAGGCCTACAAAGCCCCATTTCTGTTGTTCTATCTCATCGCAAACAATTCTTTTGGTTCAACCGTATGCCATGAATCGGAAGCCTGAAACGTGGGCCCTTTTTCTCGGATGTACGTGTACGTGTCTGCCCACTATCACACACGGTCATGATATCACCATCGTGTCCTATGGATGCGCCGTCGCGTCTCCCACGGGGTGCCAGAAGATTGACCACGTGGTTGCTCGCCATTGAGGCGGCCGCGGTGCGCTCTTCTCGCATCCGTCCGCGCATTTTGCTATTCGTTGAGGCGGCCGCGGCGCGCTCCACTCTGGCATCCCTACGCACACTCTGCTCACTGTTGAGGCAAATTTACAATGGCAACGGTTAATAATTGTCTTACATATTCAGGATAATTTAAAATGCCACATGCGGCAAGGCGCAAAACACTCACGACCTACTTATGCATAAAATTATAATAAAATATAGGCTAAAAGGCTGAGCCGGCGGCCTTCTGACAACGGTCTTCTCGGACTCTATGATCAGCATATCACCCTTGCGGCCGTTCATTATGTGCAACTTACTAATCATCGGACATGAGTACTCGCAGACACATCGTGTGCGATACTCCTAGCCACCGAAACAACTAGTTTGCATGTTTCAAAGTTGCGTGTACAAACAGAATTGCACATGAACTTACTATAGTAACCATGTGTGTTATAATTTCTCATCGCAAATAGTTCATCCGAGTGGGCTGTTTGCTGCGTATCACCCACATCTTGTTTACAAGAATCATTTGTGTTCTTTTTGCTCATCGCAAATGCCGCATATCACACACATCTTGTTAAGTTGAACCATTTCTGTTCTCTTCCCTAATCAAAAAGAGTTTGTCCGAGTGAACCGTATGTCGTATATCACATAACATTCCCTAATAGCACACAGTTCGTCGGAGTGAACTGTATGCCGTATATCGCACACACATTGATATGGCTGCCTGTTTCTGTTGTTCTGCCTCATCAGAAACATTTTTGCTGGATCAACCGTATGCCCATCATCGCACACGTAACTAAAATCTGAACCGTGTTTGATGTCTCCGCCATCACAAACGTTTTGCATCCTTTTGACAGTTTTTTACATCCCCGTTTGCGATTAATGCATCACACACAGTTTCGTCAAAGGGTCTCTGATCGCAGTGTCGTGTTAGCAGCATCTTGCAGTAGTTTCTTTTCAAATGTCTGTACCCAGACATGTTTATACTTCCGCCTGTGGTTGTTGCTTGTACGACTTGAATGCTGGGTCATGAGACCCATGTTTGTAATATCTGGTTCCTCGGAGCCTATTGAATAAATACTTTGAGTCGTAGAGTTTTGTTGTGATGCCATGTTGTATTTACACATATCGAGCATGTTTTGTGTATGTTATTGAAATGCTTGGTGTGTGTGGGATCCGACACTTAGTTGTTTATTATTGGTAGCCTTCCTTATGGGGAAATATCTCCTAGTGCTTCCATTGAGACATGGTAGTTCGCTACTGCTCCGGAACTCTTAGGTTGGCCGGCATGTATCCTTCTTTGTTCCTATGTCTGTCCCTTCGGGGAAATGTCACGCGTTGTTCCTTTAAGTCCTTGTAGCTTGCTACGACTTGGGTTCATACATTGATGACCGACACATTCATTGTTTGGTTACGTATGCATGTCCCTGTAAGCTTGTGCCACCTTGGGTTTACGACTAGTCATGCCAACCAGGGTTCTCTATCATATGGATGCTAGCGACATAATCACACACGTGATCCAAAAGGCGCAAATGGTCCCGGGCTAGGTAAGGATCCATCCATGGGTATACCATGCGTGAGGCTGCAAAGTGATATGATGTGTTACATGTAGATCGTTGTGACTTAGGATCGGGGTCCTGACAGCTTTGGTATCAGAGCCTAACTACCTGTAGGATTACCAAGCCATACTGGTCGAAGTCGACTCTAGAAATGCTTTAGTTACATAAGGGAATTGATTGTGGACGGAACGTAAGGCTCTTTTTACTCCTTTACCCTATGTCCTTCTGATCTAAGTCACCCTCTTGTTGTGACACCCCAAGACCGACGCTCCAGATGCCTTCCTTCTATTTCCATTATTGTTGTGTATTTATTTTTGTTTGTTGCATTATCATAATTATTTTGCACATTTCATTCCTCTATTTTGGTGCCATGATCATGTTTGAGTGCCTTGTCATATTTTTGCTTCTTGCATCATGTTCATCTTTTATTATATTGCATTGCGCCATCCTTGCTTTGTTCTATGCTTCGTGATGTGATATTGCATATGTCATTTTTGTTGCATTTGCATCATGCCTTGGTTTGCATCTTGAAGTTTTGTTGTGTGCTTGTTATCTTTGTGAACTCCTTCTCCTCATCTTCTTTGCTGTTTAATCTTGCCTTTCCATATAAAACCTCATCAAGCGTAACACCCCATCACAAGCCTCTTCCTTTCAATTCTCACCCATTTATTGCAAGTGGCATTTTTCTGTCCTAGTTAAATGTTCAATTACTTTATGTAAATCTTACACCATGCCAACTACCTCTCTACTAAATTTCATCCATTTTGGAGTTGTTTTGGTTGGGTTCAAAAATGGGGCAAGTTTGAATATTATTCAAACTTGTTTTATTTTTCTACCTCTAAAAATGTAGAAAGCAATTTATTCAAATGCTACATAAATCCAGAATCCTAGATATGTTTTTATCTCATCCTAATTCCTTGCCAAACTCTCTGGCCTTTTCTTGCATTTCTGTTTGAAGAAATTGCTTAAAGGAAAAGAGATAAAGGGGGAGTAGCAACAACAGCAGGAGCAGCCCAGTGCAGCAGCAGCCCGGCCCAGCTCCAGTGCCTCCCGTAGCCCAGCTCTCCTCCCGCAGCCTCCTTCCAATCTCCCGTGGTGAATCCACGCTGGACCCCCTTCCAGGCCCCACCTGCAGCCTCTCCTTCCCTTGTTTTTCTTCCTCCTCCCGACCTCTTCTCTCACAGTAAAACCTCCAGGGGCGCCCGCACATGGCCACCGTGGTTTCACCACGAGCCCTCAAGGCCTCCTGGCCCTCCTATAAATCAAGCAACCCGCGCCCTAGGGTTTCCCCTCTCTGGCGCCACCCAAGGGGCTCTCCCCTGCCCTCCTTCTCCTCCTCAAGGAAGACCAGAGAGAGAGCGCCGAAGCATCACGCTTCATTGTTGGTGTGCTCTTCATCGTCCCCATGCCCCGTGACCCCGGCCATCTTCTTCCTCGACATTGGCTACTTCATCTACGTCATGGATCGGACACCATCTCGCCTTCACGCCATCAGCCACGTCGTCTCCCTCCTCTACTTCCTCTTCCTTCACGGTCATAATTTTGCCAAGGTTCAGAGCACCTCCCGTCGTCTCCGGCATGTCTCCGTCGACCTCATCGTATCATATGGTGAGCTAGGTAACGTCCCTTCCTCTCCGTTCCTTCCTCTCGATGTTTGATCACCGGCATGCCTCGCTTGATCATCACCATGCCGCGCGCCTGAGACGAGCTCCTGCTCGACCTCGAGTTCCCTTGCACCCGAGACGCTCATCACATGCACGCACGCTCGTCCGTGAGAGCACACGAGCCACACCCTCGCGGGCTCACGCACCCAAGCAACACTCCTCTGCACGCACTCCCCACAAGCGTCCGCCTTGTTGTGCCTCCAACGCGATGCCCGCGTCTTCCTGTTCCATGCACCACATCGCTCGCACGCACACCCCTAGGTCCTCGCCCGCGCTTCCTGCCTTGCCTCGCTTTGCGTGATGTTTCTTCCCTGCCTTGCCGCACCATGCCATTGCCCCGAGCCGAGAAACGCTCGAGCTTGAGCGCCTCTTCACCCCCCTCGTGGCTGATCCTCGCAGCAGCCTATCCCGCGCACCCGCCACCGCCTCCTGGACCCCGGTGTTTCACCGTTGCCCGCCGGTGCAGGTCTTCTCTGTTGCAGCAGAGAAGAAGCCCCGTCCGCCGTGAGGCTAGTCCAAAAGAAGTCATGCCCCAATCCCTGGAACAACAATAGCAGCGTCGCAGATGATCGGGCCACAGAGTTCTACCATGGAGACCCGGGTTCGAATCCCCTCACAAGCATATTTAGAACCCCCAATTTTTTTGCCTCTGTTGCCTCTATGACAGTAGAACCCACTCGTCGTCCTCTCTGCCCACACACACTCCCGTCCACACCCACACTCCTTCCACCTCAGCACCCTGGGCCCCCTCGTCATTGAAAGTGGCTGGCTCAGTCTGTGTTCCCGTGTTGTTTTATTTTCTTTTGCATAATTTCAGAAATATGCCCCTGTTTTGTATTGTTAATAACTAAATATGCATGCATTCAAATTAATCAAAACAATATACGTAAACCACTTAGAATTTTGTATAGTTTCACAATATGCAACTTTCATCCATGTTAAAAATGTTTAAAATTGTTGTTTGCATTTATTTGCATAAATGCCATGCTAAGATGATTTGTTTCATATCTAAATAACCGTAGCTCCGACTTTAATAAACTTTATATGTAACTTGTCTAGAAAAATGCATATAGTAACATGGTCCACTTTACTTTCCTGTTTAGCAACTTTAAAATAGGGTTTAGGGCAGAACAGTGCCAATTTCGAAATATGCACATGGGGATTTTCCGGAATTGTTGTTTGTTGTTCCGGCCTCATTTAAACTTGTCTAGATAGGTAGTTTTATTATGTTTCACCTCTTGCCATGTTAACCGACATTTAATCTTGTCATGCATCATACTTGATTGTGCATCATGTTTTGTTCATGCTTGTGTGTTTACCATGTTGTTTGCTTCTTTCCGGATGAGCTTCTTCTCGACAGTTCCTGTTTGGTTGCGATCGTGAGCATTCGTTCGACTACGCTTGGTTCGTCTACGCCCGTTCATCTTCTTCATGGACTCATTCTTCTTCCTAGTGGGATTTCAGGCAAGATGACCGTTACCCTGGATCTCACTACTATCATTGCGATGCTAGTTGTCTCGATGCTATCGCTATGTCACGCTTCCTACCACTTGTTTATCAAGCCTCCCAAATTGCCATGACAGCCTCTAACCTTTTCGCCCGTCCTAGCAAACTGTTGTTTAGCTATGTTACCGCTTTCCTCAGCCCTTCTTATAGCGTTGCTAGTTGCAGGTGCAGTTGTAGGTTGTTCCATGTTGAGACATGGATATCATTGAACGAAATATGCCCTAGAGGCAATAATAAAGTTATTATTTATTTCCTTAATTCATGATAAATGTTTGTTATTCATGCTAGAATTATATTAACCGGAAACTTTGTACATGTGTGAATACATAAACAAAACATATAGTCCCTAGTATGCCTCTACTTGCCTAGTTTGTTTATCAAAGATGGTTATGTTTCCTAACCATAGACATGTGTTGTCATTTGATGAACGGGATCACATCATTAGGAGAATGATGTGATGGACATGACCCATCCGTTAGCTAAGCTTAATGATCGTGTTAGTTTCATTGCTACTGCTTTCTTCATGACTTATACAAGTTCCTCAGACTATGAGATTATGCAACTCTCGAATACCGGAGGAACACTTTGTGTGCTACCAAACGTCACAACGTAAAAGGGCGATTATAAAGGTGCTCTACAGGTGTCTTTGAAGGTGTTTGTTGGGTTGGCGTAAATCGAGATTAGGATTTGTCACTCCGTGTTTCGGAGAGGTATCTCTGGGCCCACTCGGTAATACTCATCACTATAAGCCTTGCAAGCATTGTAACTAGTGACTTTCCAGTAACGAGATTGAACTAGGTATTGAGATACCGACGATCGAATCTGAGGCAAGTAACATACCGATGACAAAGGGAACAACATATGTTGTTATGCGGTTTGACCGATAAAGATCTTCGTAGAATATGTAGGAACCAATATAAGCATCCAAGTTCAGCTATTGATTATTGACCAAAGACGAGCCTCGGTCATGTCCACATAGTTCTCCAACCCGTAGGGTCCGCACGCTGAACGTTCGATGATGATTGGTATTAAGAGTATATGTGTTTTGATGTACCAAAGGTAGTTCGGAGTCCCAGATATGATCACAGATATGACGAGGAGTCTCAAAATGGTCGAGACATGAAGATTGATATATTGGAAGCCTATGTTTGGACATCGGAGTACCGGGAGGTTACCCGAACCCCCTCGGAAGTATATGGGCCTTATTGGGCCATAGTGGGAGAGAGGAGGAGGCGGCCAGGTGGAGGGTGCCCCCCCCCAAGCCCAATCCAAATTGGGTGGGGGGCGGGCCCCCTTTCCTTCCTCCCCCTCTCCCTTCCTTCTCTCCTAGTCCAACTAGGGAAGGGGAAGTTTCCTACTCCCGATGGGAGTAGGACTCCTCCAGGGTGCGCCATAGAGGGCCGACCCTCCCCCATCCTCCACTCCTTTATATACGGGGGAGGGGGCACCCCATAGACACACAAGTTGACATTGTTTAGCCGTGTGTGGTTCCCCCCTCCACAGTTACACACCTCTGTCATATCGTAGTAGTGCTTAGGCAAAGCCCTGGGCCGGTAACTTCATCATCACCGTCACCACGCCGTCGTGCTAACGAAACTCTCCCGCGGCCTCAACTAGATCAAGAGTATGAGGGACGTCCCCGAGCTTAACGTGTGCTGATCGCGGAGGTGACATACGTTCGGCGCTAAGATCTGTCGGATCGTGAAGACGTACGACTACATCAACCCTGTTGTCATAAGCTTCCGCTTTCGGTCTACGTGGACACACTTTGCCCTCTCGTTGCTATGCATCACATAGATAGATCTTGCATGATTGTAGGATTTTTTTTCAAATTACCGCATTCCTCAAGAGTGGTATCAGAGCCAGGTCTATGCATAGGTGTTATATGCACGAGTAGAACACAAAGAGTTGTGGGCGATAATAGTCATACTGCTTACCAGCATGTCATACTTTGATTCAGCGGTATTGTTGGATGAAGCAGCTCAGACCGACATTACGCGTACGCTTACACGAGACTGGTTCTCCCGACGTGCTTTGCACATAGGTGGCTGGTGAGTGTCTATTTCTCCAACTTTAGTTGAATCGAGTGTGGCTATGCCCGGTCCTTGTTGAATGTTAAAACATCACACTTGACGAAAAATCTTTGTGGTTTTGATGCGTAGGTAAGAACGGTTCTTGCTAGAAGCCCATAGCAGCCACGTAAAACTTGCAACAACAAAGTAGAGGACATCTAACTTGTTTTTGCAGGGCTTGCTGCGATATGGTCAAGCATGATGTGATATAAATTGTTGTATGAGATGATCATGTTTTGTAACAAAGTTATTGGCAACTGGCAGGAGCCATATGGTTGTCGCTTTATTGTATGCAATGCAATCGCCATGTAATTGTTTTACTTTATCACTAAACGATAGCAATAGTCGTAGTAACAATAGGCGGCGAGACGACAACAATGCTACGATGGAGATCAAGGTGTCGCGGGTGACGTTGGAGATCATGACGATGCTTCGGTGATGGAGATCATGAGCACAAGATGATGATGGCCATATCATGTCACATATTTTGATTGCATGTGATGTTTATCCTTTATGCATCTTATTTTGCTTAGAACGTCGGTAGCATTATAAGATGATCCCTTACTAAATTTCAAGGTACAAGTGTTCTCCCTGAGTATGCATCGTTGCTGTAGTTCGTCGTGCCGAGACACCACGTGATGATCGGGTGTGATAAGCTATACGTTCACATACAACAGGTGCAAGCCAGTTTTGCGCACGAAGAATACTCCGGTTAAACTTGACGAGCCTAGCATATGCAGATATGGCCTCAGAACACTAAGACCAAAAGGTCGAGAGTGAATCATATAGTAGATATGATCAACATAGTGATGTTCACCATTGAAAACTACTCCATCTCACGTGATGATCGGACATGGTTTAGTTGATTTGGATCACGTGATGACTTAGATGATTAGAGGGATGTCTATATAAGTGGGAGTTCTTAAGTAATATGATTAATTGAACTTTAATTTATCACGAACTTAGTACCTGATAGTATTTTGCATGTCTATGTTGTTGTAGATCAATGGCCCGTGCTACCGTTCCTTTGAATTTTAATGCGTTCCTAGAGAAAGCTAAGTTGAAAGATGATGGCAGCAACTACATGGACTGGGTGTGTAACTTGAGGATTATCCTCATTGCTGCACAGAAGAATTACGTCCTGGAAGCACCGCTAGGTGCCAGCCTGTTGCAAATGCTATTGATGACGTTAAGAACGTCTGGCAGAGCAAAGCTAGTGACTACTCGATAGTTCAGTGTGCCATGATTTACGGCTTAGAATCGGGACTTCAAAGACGTTTGAACGTCATGGAGCATATGAGATGTTCCAAGAGTTGAAGTTAATATTTCAAGAAAATGCCCGAGTTGAGAAATATGAAGTCTCCAACAAGTTCTATAGCTGCAAAATGGAGGAGAATAGTTATGTCGGTGAAAACATACTCAAAATGTCTGGGTATCATAATCACTTGACTCAGCTGGGAGTTGATCTTCCAGTTGATTGTGTCAATGATAGAGTTCTTCAATCACTGCCACCAAGCTATAAAGGCTTCGTGATGAACTATAATATGCAAGGGATGGACAAGACTATTCCCAAGCTCTTCGCGATGCTAAAGGCCGTGGAGGTAGAAATCAAAAAGGAGCATCAAGTGTTGATGGTCAACAAGACCACTAGTTTCAAGAAAAAGGGCAAAGGGAAGAAAGGGAACTTCAAGAAGAACGACAAAAGGTTGCTACTCTAGAGAAGAAACCCAAGTCTGGACCTAAGCATGAAACTGAGTGCTTCTACTGCAAAGGGACTGGTCACTGGAAACGGAACTGCCCCAAATATTTGGCGGATAAGAAGTATGGCGAAGTGAAAGGTATATTTGATATACATGTTATTGATGTGTACTTAACTAATGCTCGCAGTAGTGCCTGGGTATTTGATACTGGTTCTGTTGCTCATATTTGCAATTCGAAACAAGGGCTATGGATTAAGCAAAGATTTGCTAAGGACAAGGTGACGATGCGCGTGGGAAATGGTTCCAAAGTCGATGTGATCGCGATCGGCACGCTAGCTCTACATCTACCATCGGGATTAGTTTTAGACCTGAATAATTGTTATTTTGTGCCAGCGTTGAGCATGAACATTATATCTAGATCTTGTTTAATGTGAGACGGTTATTCATTTAAATCAGAGAATAATGGTTGTTCTATTTATATGAGTAATATCTTTTATGGTCATGCACCCCTGCTGAGTGGTCTATTTCTGTTAAATCTCGATAGTAGTGACACACATATTCATAGTGTTCAAGCCAAAATATTGAAATTATAATGCAACTTATTTGTGGCACTGCCATTTGGGTCATATCGGTGTAAAGCGCATGAAGAAATTACATGCTGATGGACTTTTGGAATCACTTGATTATGAATCACTTGGTGCTTGCGAATCGTGCCTTATGGGCAAGATGACTAAAACTCCGTTCTCCGGAACAATGGAATGAGCTACTGACTTGTTGGAAATAATACATACCGATGTATGCGGTCCAATCAGTATTGATGCTCGTAGTGGGTATCGTTATTTTCTTACCTTCACAGACGGTTTGAGCATATATGGTTATATCTACTTAATGAAGCATAAGTCTAAAACATTTGAAAAGTTCAAAGAATTTCAGAGTGAAGTGGAAAATCATCGTAACAATAAAATAATGTTTCTATGATCTGATCATGGAGGAGAATATTTGAGTTACGAGTTTGGTCTTCATTTGAAACATGGGATAGTTTCACAACTAACGCCACCTGGAACACCATAGCGAAATGGTGTGTCCGAACATCGTAACCGTAATTTATTAGATATGGTGCGATCTATGATGTCTCTTACTGATTTACCGCTATTGTCTTGGGGTTATGCTTTAGAGACGGTTGCATTCACTTTAAATAGGGCACCATCTAAATCCGTTGAGACGACGCCTTATGAACTGTGGTTTGGCAAGAAACCAAAGTTGTCATTTCTGAAAGTTTGGGGCTGTGATGCTTATGTGAAAAAGCTTCAACCTGATAAGCTCGAACCCAAATCGGATAAGTGCATCTTCATAGGATACCCAAAAGAAACTGTTGGGTACACCTTCTATCACAGATTCGAAGGCAAAATTGATGCTGCTAAGAATGGATCCTTTCTAGAGAAGGAGTTTTTCTCGAAGGAAGTGAGTGGGAGGAAAGTAGAACTTGATGAGGTAACTGTACCTGCTCCCTTATTGGAAAGTAGTTCATCGCAGAAATCGGTTCCTCTGATTCCTACACCAATTAGTGAGGAAGCTAATGATGATGATCATGAAGCTTCAGATCAAGTTACTACCGAACCTCGTAGGTCTTTGAGAGTAAGATGCGCACCAGAGTGGTACTGTAATCCTTTTCTGGAAGTCATGTTACTAGACCATGATGAACCTACAAACTATGAGGAAGCGATGATGAGCCCAGATTCCGCGAAATGGCTTGAGTCCATGCAATCTGAGATGGGATCAATGTATGAGAACAATGTGTGGACTTTGGTGGACTTGCTCGATGATTGGCAAGCCATAGAAAATAAAAGGATCTTTAAGAAGAAGACCGACGGAGATGGTAATGTTACTATTTACAAAGCTCGACTTGTTGCAAAAGGTTTTCAACAAGTTCAAGGAGTTGACTACGATGAGACTTTCTCACCAGTAGCGATGCTTAAGTCTGTCCGAATCATGTTAGCAATTGCTGCATTTTATGATTATGAAATTTCAAAAATGGATGTCAAAACTGCATTCCTGAATGGATTTCTAGAAGAAGAGTTGTGTATGATGCAAGCAGAAGGTTTTGTTGATCCAAAGGGTGCTAGCAAAGTGTGCAAGCTCCAGCGATCCATTTATGGACTGGTGCAAGCCTCTCGGAGGTGGAATAAACGCTTTGATAGTGTGATCAAAGCATATGGTTTTATACAGGCTTTTGGAGAAGCCTGTATTTACAAGAAAGTGAGTGGGAGCTCTGTAGCATTTTTGATCTTATATGTAGATGACATATTGTTGATTGGAAATGATATAGAATTTCTTGATAGCATAAAGGGATACCTGAATAAGAGTTTTTCTATGCAGACCTTGGAGAAGCTGCTTACATATTGGGCATCAAGATCAATAGAGATAGATCAAGACGCTTAATTGGACTTTCACAAAGAACATACCTTGATAAAGTTTTGAAGAAGTTCAAAATGGATCAGTCAAAGAAAGGGTTCTTGCCTGTGTTACAAGGTGTGAAGTTGAGTCAGACTCAAAACCCGACCACCGCAGAAGATAGAGTGAAAATGAAAGTCATTCGATATGCTTCAGCCATAGGTTCTATCATGTATGCAATGTTGTGTACCAGACCTGATGTATGTCTTGCTATAAGCATAGCTGGGAGGTACCAAAGTAATCTCGGAGTGGAACACTTTACAGCGGTGAAGAACATCCTGAAATACCTGAAAAGGACTAAGGATATGTTTCTCTTTTATGGAGGTGAAAAAGAGCTCGTCATAAATGGTTACGTCGATGCAAGCTTTGATACTGATCCGGATGACTCTAAGTCGCAAACCGGATATGTATTTTTATTGAATGGAGGAGCTGTAAGTTGGTGCAGTTCCAAGCAGAGTGTCGTGGCGGGATCTACGTGTGAAGCGGAGTACATTGCTGCTTTCGAAGCAGCGAATGAAGGAGTTTTGATGAAGGAGTTCATATCCGATCTAGGTGTCATACCTAGTGCATCGGGTCCAATGAAAATATTTTGTGACAATACTGGTGCAATTGCCTTGGCAAAGGAATCCAGATTTCACAAGAGAACCAAGCACATCAAGAGACGCTTCAATTCCATCCATCATCAAGTGTCGGAAGGGGACATAGAGATTTTCAAGATACACACGGATCTGAATGTTGCAGACCCGTTGACTAAGCCTCTCTCACGAGCAAACCATGATCAACACCAAAGCTCCATGGGTGTTAGAATGATTACTATGTAATCTAGATTATTGACTCTAGTGCAAGTGGAAGACTGAAGGAAATATGCCCTAGAGGCAATAATAAAGTTATTATTTATTTCCTTAATTCATGATAAATGTTTATTATTCATGCTAGAATTGTATTAACCGGAAACTTAGTACATGTATGAATACATAGACAAAACATATAGTCCCTAGTATACCTCTACTTGACTACTCGTTTATCAAAGATGGTTATGTTTCCTAACCATAGACAGTGTTGTCATTTGATGAACGGGATCACATCATTAGGAGAATGATGTGATGGACATGACCCATCCGTTAGCTTAGCATTATGATCGTGTTAGTTTCATTGCTACTGCTTTCTTCATTACTTATACAAGTTCCTCAGACTATGAGATTATGCAACTCCTGAATGCCGGAGGAACACTTTGTGTGCTACCAAACGTCACAACGTAAAAGGGTGATTATAAAGGAGCTCTACAGGTGTCTCCGAAGGTGTTTGTTGTGTTGGCATAAATCGAGATTAGGATTTGTCACTCCATGTTTCGGAGAGGTGTCTCTGGGCCCACTCGGTAATACTCATCACTATAAGCCTTGCAAGCATTGTAACTAATGAGTTAGTCGCGGGATGAAGTATTACGGAACAATTAAAGAGACTTGCCGGTAACGAGATTGAACTAGGTATTGAGATACCGACGATCGAATCTCGGGCAAGTAACATACCGATAACAAAGGGAAAACGTATGTGGATGTTGTTTGAGTTTCTGTTTGTGCTTCATCCGTAGTCGGATATTTCTCTTATGTATGATGTTGTTGTATTCATGTGGCATTGTATGCCTTTTGTATGTATCCCCATCTATTATGTACTGGTACGATGTAATGATATCCACCTTGCAAAAGCGTCTCCAATATGCTTCTCTATCCTTGGTGGGACCTTCGAGTTCCTCTCGGATAAGATGGCATATTGGGCGTGACACTTCTTTTCTACGGGGATTAAGAACTAGGCTTCTCGTCTTTCTATCAGGATCACGTCTTACTAATCCGTAGACTTGTAGGAATGTTGGATGAAGTCTCAATTTTGTTTCTATTACTTCCGTGTGTTAACAGTTGTGTCTTGGAACCTTGATATTGTGTTGTTGAGTGGTTTTGCCACCATTTTTGCAGGATGTCTCAAAATCTTTTGAGCATATACAATCGTTATGTTGTTCGAGTTGTCCCAGGTTTCTAAAGAATCTGATGCATTTGTAAATATTTCCGCCCTACTCTCAACGTCCTTCTGAACCAGATTAGCTGCACTAATCGCTGAGTTGGGGTGCTCCATTGCCTTGACATAATTGCTAAAGCTATTTTTATGACACTAGGGTATCCTAGAGAACAACCTAGTAATCTAGCCACGTTTTTTGTTCCCAGTGTGATCATTCTGGCCACCATTCCCAAAAGCATCTCGTGATGTTATTTAATATGTAGGTATTCTATCTGGGTTCTTGAACACGAGATTCCCTCTACTTACTTCTTGTTGATGGTGTTTGCTCATTCCTTTAGGATAATAGTAACCTTTGTCTTAGTCTTTGAGGTCCGTGGTTTATCATTCTTCCAATACCATGAACCATGCTCGATAGAAGTACTTTTGAACCAAAAGATCACAACAAGAGTACCCTTGATGAGTTCTCCATTCCATAATTGTGAACCTGCCAATCCTACTTTTTGCATGGGTTATCCGGAAGAAATGTGTATGCCATTTTAATCTATGCATCCACAACTCAGAAAACCATATGTTCCTTTGAGTTGTCCATTTTTAGTTGTATTCTGACCTCCGTCTATAAATTAACAGTCAGGAGTAGTAGTGCATTCGTGTCCGTCGAAGTCTAAAGTTCTTGTGGTCCGTCAAGCCATTCTACTTCAGAATGACTATTAGAAACAAACTCCACTACCTTATCCATTTCTAGGATTGGGTCAAAGTAGTTGTATTCCGCAGATCAAAGTGCCAATCCAGCTTTTGTTTTGTTCTACCTTGGAGTATTACCATCTTTATGTCAAGAATATCATGGGAATTGCACAACCCCTTATGAACTCTTGATACAGAGATACTTCTCACCATCATTATTCATTTCTTAGTTCCATGTTATTGTAACCGGAATGCCGACAAGTGAATCATGATGTGTGAAATCAATACTCCTAGCAACCCCGTTTCATGGTAGTGAATAAAAAATACTCTCATTCTTAGCGTGCTGGTTATCGAATCATCATCCTCAGATTAATCGTGCTACCTAGTCCATATTTCCTAGTGCAGTCTTTGATCAATGAGTTAGGAATGTGTCAATCTCTCGCTATTTCAATCATATCGTCTTGCCTTGGAGAGCAAGATTATTCTCGAGCTTAGTAACATATCGGTGGTTCGAGATTTTCCGATTATCTTCTCGGAAGTGTCACTAGGTTGTCCCCTGACTGTTATGTTGAGCTTGTGATCAAGTTGGTTTCTTGTAACCACCCCTTCTCCAAGAGTTTGTGTTGGATACCTTGAGCTAGTTGGTTAAGCTGAACAATAACTTGGAGAGTTAGGAGATAAAAGCTTGCCTAACTTAGTTCATTTAAAGGGACATCTTCATATTGTGTGTGTGTGTGTGTGTTGAAGAGCGATGATATTTTCATCAATTGACCCTTGTTATCAATTGTTGGATCTATTGTCAATCTTGTGTTTGAGTATGGGCTAACGTCAAATCAACTCAAAACCAATGATGTTCATAATGTTATCTTACTCATGATTGTTCCCTCGAGCATACACCATTATATCTTTTGGTCTGACCAATGTTATAACTGTTTTCTCTTAATTATGGAATTCCATCTATATGGAACCTTGATAATTGTTGATGAGCCCATCTACATCCCTATCTTCCCCATGATTTTGTTAAACATTAAGTTAGCGTTGGAAACTTGTGTAAGCATTTTCTTCGTGTCTCGTTCATGAAGCATATGTCTGGATGAAAGTAGTGGCTTCCCCTAAGTTCATGTGCATCTTATGCGAGTCGCCGCCGTGAATTTGATAAAGCTTGTTTCCTTCCTCTAGACTCATCCCAAGTTAAACATCCACGTGTGAAGTATTCTATGGTTTCGAGATTTGCAACCTTCACTCTATATGTATCCCTAGCACACCAAGCATTGATTCACTTGTTCAAGGAGAAGAAGTTCCTTCCTAAGAGCTAGACTTATGAAAGGACTTCAATATCCTCGATGATGGTTCCCAACCAGAACTCGGTTGCATTTTGTTGTAATACCTCCATGTCAGAACGATTGTCCTAGACCTTTTGTTCACATGTATCTTGCAAACTAGCTCATGTTTTGGACCTTGCCACTGCAGTTCATTTCTCGAGAATCTTGCAACATCATTTCATCGATTTGTGTTGCAAACTATCCTTTTCAGACATGCTGAGTCTAAAATAGCATGTTACCAACCAAATCTGAATCTCAGACAGATATGATGTTTGGAATTCTCCTAAGATTTATGTTGTAGGTTCCGGCAAGGTTGATGTTGGCAGACATACCTAGCCGGAAGATCTATTGTTGTAGCTTCTTGATTAAGCAATTTGACCATCTTTTCCATGAGGATTTGGTACGACTTATTCCACACGTTCTTCCTTATGGATTTTTGTGCTCCCAAAGTCCGACCTTTACGTGATGGTCGTGTTGATGTTTTAAGCATAACCGTGGTAGCTAGAACATCAAGGAGAACATTAGAAGCGGAGTGCTAAATGTCTCTCGGTCGACCATCCAGATTTTGTTTCCTTGGCATTGCTAAGGTAAAATCTGAGAAAGCGTTGTCTTCCTTTGCATCTGCATCCTCCATCTCTAAGCATCATGGTAGTATGAGGTGTCACCAAGATCTTTGGCATGGATGTTGGTAAAACCCTGATGAATATGGAAATGCTCATGTTCTTGAAAGTATGCTCAGGCACTAGGTTATATCCTTGCTATCAATTGGAATGTGCCTTCCATCTTCCGAATTGCCCTATAACCATAGTATCGTCTCCAATTTGAGTATGCCATTTTTTCGAACTCCTTCAAACGATCATTGGTGAATTGCCTTAGGCTGTATGAAGAGTTTCAATGATCTATGTATCAAAAGTAATTCTTTTTGCCACTTAAGGGAATAATTCTACGAGTCACCATCCCTAAGGTTTCACGTTATGGAATCATGGCAATTTATCTCCTTGCTACTTTGAAACCCCTTCACTCTTATCTAAGCGTGGAATTGTTGCCTACCAATCTAAACCTTCGTCATCCGTTTCTTTCCATTCCTCTCAATGTGTGCTTGTGTCTCAACTCAAGAGATGTTTCAATGTCTCATTCCGTGAGTTGATCGTGAGTTGCTCGATCTCTGGGAAGACTGATTCCTTAGAATTTCCTTTCTTCTTGTTGTCATGTTGGATGAAGTTCTCAGAGCAAGAGGTCAAGCTTAACATGATGTGATGAATCAACATCTCCGAGAAGGGCAGACGGATCACGAAGACTATGTCAGTTCCACGTCCCCTTTGACTTCTTACCTCATGTCTTGAATCTTGGGAAGAGATTCTTGTTTATTGTCACAGCTCTAGAATAATGCTTGTAATTAGTGGCACTGTGTCATGGGAAAACACGACCACCTATGGGGCCATCTTCCCCTTTTGGTTTGGTAGGAGGGAAGAGCACATTGCACAAAGAGCGGACGGTGCAGAGCAGCACCCTAGCAATCATACGGGCAATTTTTACCTAGGTTCGGGCCGCCGCGAGGCGTAAAACCCTACTCCTGCTTTGGTGGATTGATGACGGGGTCGTGGTGGAGACGCAACGCTCGAGCCTGGCAAGGTTACCTCAGGGTGAGAGCAGCTATGCGCGTACATGAGTACAAGGGTCTGAATCCTTTCCAAGGTTTCCACGGCCCTCCTTTTATAGATCAAGGGGTCACCACAATGCCAAATAAGTCATTGCATACTGATTAGATAGCAAGCAGTGCTATCATACCTGACTCTGCAAACAGGACAAGGTGCATTAAATGCACCGCTCAGTGTCACATTGTAGCGCAGCCCGGCAAGCATTGCCGGGCCTTTTGGCCACTTTCTCACCTACCCGCATGACACGTCTCTGGACGGGTGTCATTTAGAGGTGATTTCCTTCTGAAGTGGCTACCATGTGTCAAATAACAACCACTTAGTCGCTTGCAGGCTCGACACCGCATCGATCGATGACTTGCATTGCTGTGAGGTGGAGCATTGCAGCCTTGGTGGGGTAGTCTGCCCTTAATGTCACCGGCAAGCTTGCTTGGGTAGTCTTGAGACTTGTCTTCGGGGCAACAGGCTCACTTGCCCATCAATGGAGGTTTTTCCTTAGTGGTATCTTGCAACTTTAGCTTGACTTAGTCTTCTTGATCTGCCCATCGATTCCTCAAAGAGCTATTTCTTCTGCTTGATCTTGTTCTGGATGTTAAACTTGCTCTTGAGCATGTGTATAGTCTGGGAAACATACCTGTGGTTTGTTGCACCGACAGGAGCCCCCGGGCCTGGCCTGAACGTGCTATCGAGCATTGTCGGGGTAAGCCCTGTCAAGTACACACGCGAGGAGGTTGCGGTAGTTCGCCCTTTGAGGTCTTCTTTGCTTCTTCATTAATCTAGGCTTGAGTCAGTTTTCGGCTTTCCCATGTGTCGTGCTAGACGTTGTGGGGAGATAATGAGCCACGATCTGTGGGTTACCCATGTTTGGTACTCACAAGGTGGTGACTGCCATTCTGCTATCTTCCTTGCTTCCGGCGTTTCTGCCACGTGTATGCATTGCGCCAGGTTGGTGGCGGATGCGAAGGGCGCGGAAATGTGCGCCATGGCAGAAACCGAGACGCCGTGGATTGGCTCAGGGATCGGCCTTAGTTTTCACGGGCCGTTGATGGCGAGGGGGAGCCGGACTGGAGAAGCGGGGCTGCTACCTCCAGGAAAAGGAGATAGCCCCCTGCCCCGCTCGCCTATATGAAAGGACGCCGGACAAGGTACTCACCCACACATCTCAATCCCCCCTTTCCCTTAGCAGTTCTCGTCCACCATGGTGAGAGGCCGGGGGCGCCGCGTTATTCCAGCGGCAGTGACGAGAACTTCTGCCCGACAGCATCTCCCTCCTTCCCCCAAAGACATGGGGGAGGAGCCCGCCGTGAGAGGAGGTGGGAGGGTGAGAGGATGTGGCTGCCGTGGTGTTTGGGGTCGAGGAGGACAAGGGGGCGGCCCGATCATACCTTCACCGATCACCCAACCTCCAATGGAGGGCACGGTCAAGGATCAGCTGCTGGAATTCATCATTAGACTGCACAGATCCCCACGTGGCCGTCTTTGCCTCCCTACTCCATTCGCGAGGGTGATGGAGCACGAAGTACTGCACGCATTGATGTTGCACATGAGGATTTTGGCAACGGCAGCATGCGCGTGGAGGTAGACTTCCCTGCTCCTTATGTAATGCTCGACGCGGTTGGAAGACTTTTGCTCGCACCCATACCTTGTCGGAGGGGCATGTTCTCCATTTTAAATTAATGGAGGCCGACCTGCTCTCCGTCAAGGTCTTTGGGTGCTCAGGTGATTGCTTAGGGTGCTGCGCGGAGAGCTCGACCAACGATGAAAGCTCCTCCTCGAGCAATAGCGACGAGGAGGACGGTGACGGCGTGTGGGGACCCCGATTCATAAGTCGAGATCATCGAATGCACGTGTACAGTGATCCCAGAGATCAATGCTCACTGAACACACAGAAGCTGAATAACAAGACTCTTACATCCATACATACCGTCTTACACAAATTATGACCATTATAGTCAAGTCTTATATCGATAAACCTTAAGGGCTAAACATCAAATGAAACACAAGCAGCGGAAATCTTTGTTGATAAGTAGAACCAAGCCATCTGCCTTAACCCTACAGGAATTCTGACTGGGAAGGGTCCTAGTTCGCGTGTTCATCACCAAAGAACTCTTCCTTGAACTCTTGTTCTTCCATGCCTGGTCAATTAAATAACCAGTGGCAAGCCAATGAGTACTTTGAATGTACTCGCAAGCAACCCATGATTTGGTTTGGAGTAACAATGCAATTGTACAACAAGTAAGCTACCTAGCTTCATGCTAGTTGAGAAGTCCTACCAATTTGTGAGATATGCATCAATGGGCATGGGTAACCTTGAGAACAGGTTACAAATATCAACATAAATAGATTTTGGATCAATGACATTTCATTCAACATGTCAAGTCACCGCCTTGACACAAATAGTTCTCTTCCACACACACATGCACCGAGATTGTAAAATTTCTAGACATAGTTTAAGTAGCACCTCCCAATTGTCCATGACCATGGACACGGCTATTCGAATAGTTTGACACTCTACAGAGGTTGCACACTTTATCCACAAGATCCGGGAAGCTTTCGTGTCATCCACGACCCCGAAGTACCTCAAGTACTCGGGGAAAGCACCCGATCATTACCTTTCCCTAGACGACACTAACATAGGGTCCACTCATTGATACACGACCCTCATGTATTAGCAAAAGATCGTAGGACTCTGCCCTTTTTACATTATCACACATAAACGAAGGGACCGACGGTGTGTCCGGTGCCCTGTGAAAACAGTCCTGGCCGCCTATCCAAGCATGACCCCGTCCCGAGAGTGACCTCAAGTCACCCCCGTCACTAGTAATGTGGGCACCATGCTAGTATCAGTCTAAG
Source organism: Triticum dicoccoides (assembly GCF_002162155.2). NCBI lineage: Eukaryota > Viridiplantae > Streptophyta > Magnoliopsida > Poales > Poaceae > Triticum > Triticum dicoccoides. The sequence goes on along the minus strand of NC_041385.1, from coordinate 386,447,994 downwards.
TAATCAATAATGCCCCGTCCCATAAAGGGGTAGAGTGGTTGCACATGTTTGGTTGGGACGGTAATCACACATAAATCTAATCCATCATTTTAGACACACCAAAATCCCTCTTCGGTACACCACTTCTTCCTCAAGTGGTGACCTTAGTTCAACCTCTCCCAAGGGCATTAGGGGCACCCGATGGGGTTTTCGAAAGAATGTATCCATGAAGAGTTCATGGTACACATGCATCATTATGCATCAACTAGTCTTTTGACAATGCAATCATGGACAAGGTAATGTCATAAGTAAGGCTATGCATCATGTGGTGGTTCACAACAAGTCTACTACCGTCATATTTCATCATCATGCAATCAGAAAAGGGGTACCGATGAACAAGAGGGGTGTCATGGTCAAAGGGATGCTTGCCTTGATTGGCTTGTTCTTCGAGGTCTTCAAATCCTTCTCCTTCTTGTTCTTCAGCAACTTCGTCAAATACGGGATCTAATCATCGCAAGAAAACAACGGAAAAATAAGACAACAATAAGAACAAAAAAGTCAAAGTGCTCAAAAAAATGTCAACTTATTTTTGTAAAATATTAGGAGGAAAACTAAGAAGGGGAAAATTCTTAGTTTTGGATTTGGAGTTAGGGGGACAGAGTAGTGGATTTTCAAATAGAGATTATATTGTTCAAATTTGAATTTAAATTTGAACAATGCAGAAAAGTGTAATGGGTGTGTATGAAAGTTACATCAATAAATAGGTGGGATTATTCTAAGATTTTAGGAGTTGGAATTATTGCATCTGGATAAATATTTCATCCTGTGGAATTTTTGGAAATGTGATAAAAAAGAAAAAGGAAAAAGGCCACTGTGCAACTAGGCCAGAAAGGCCACTGTCTAGCAGGCCTGAAGGGGATCTAGCACAGGTGAGCCGGCGCGCGCGCGCGCCTGGTTTTCAAACCTAACGGGCGGGGCCCGGGCATCAGCGAGAGAGAGAGAGAGGCGAGGGAGAGGAGAGGCTGACAAGCGGGGCCCGCCTGTCATCTCCAACCTCGTGACCAGAGGGGTCGGCGAGCTCACCGGCGATGCTACAGGACACAACAGGTCGAGCGAGCGGCACCGTTGGACTCAGGGGGGTGTCGCCGTTCGGGTGGTGATGAAGTTGGTCGCCGGAGCAGCCTGGTTCACCGGCGACGAGGTCATGTGGCAGAGGTGCTTCGCGTGTCAATGGTTTCGGCCGTTCCCGGCTGCAAAAAGAGTGGGGAAGAGAGGGGAAAGGATCAGTGATGCCGCGCGGTTCCAGATCGAGAGAAAACGGGGGCGGAGGAGGCCTTTACCGCACGAACGCCGACGAGCCGAGGCGGCGGAGTTCGAGCTCGATCTCTAGCTTGGGCGGCTCTGGAGACAAATGGGTGGTGCGGGAGGTTGATTAGGAGTGTGGGGGAGCGACAAGGAGTGAGAGAGAGTCTCGGGATCACCTTTTATAGGCTGGCTGAGGTCCACCATAGGCGCGGCCTACGGATGCCCGCAGGATCGACTCGGGTGGCCGTTAGAGAGGGAATGGAGGGCTCTGGGTTGTTCATGGTAGTGGTCTAGGGTGCCAGGGGGAGAGAGGAGGAGCGGGACGAGCTGCGGGCGGGCCACAGGAGCGGCGCGAGCATTGGCCGAGCGGGGCGGCGCTCTAGCGCGAGCTGTAGGAGAGAGAGGAGGACGCGGGAGCAAGTGGGCAGCCTGCTGGCGTGGAGCGGATGTTGAGGGGCATCGATTGGCGCGCGTGGGAGACTTGAGGTGGTCGGGGGGCGCGGCGTCAACGGTCGGGTGCCCTGCCAGGCGCTCCGGAGTGCGACTTTGACCGGCATCTGCAGTTTTCCCATGTCCTCGTGCGTCCACTCGTGTCTGGCAGCTGAAGGGGGCATGGGCAAAAGCTGGGGAGAGCCTTGGATGCTCTGGAGAGCTGAAGGGAGAGAAGGAGGTTGAGAGAGAGAGAGGGAGGAATCCACTATCCAGAGAAGAAAAATGGGGTTATCCCCCCCCCTTCATCATTGCTTCCTCGGGCAGAAAACATCCAGGTGCTAGAGTGGGACTAGGAGGGGTTGTGGTAAAAAGTTGAGCCTACGAAGATTAGTGGAAGAGGCCAGAAATGGGATTTTGGTGAAGTGGCAGAAGGTGTTTGATGCTGGTTTGGGCAAGTAGATGATTTCCTTTTGTCATGAGACTCCACAGGGTGAAATGGCACATATAGTTAGGGCCTTCCACCAATTTTGAGCTCATTTGGGCAAAGTTGCCAATGGAACTTTTGTAAACCCTAGAATTGGCAGAAATGAACTTGTGTAGATCTAGTTGAGAAAATCACTTATCCTTGATGCACCACTTGGTGTAGTGGCCTCATTTGGTCATGTGAACATGCTCACAAAAGTTGGGGTCAAGGAGAGAAAGTCGGTAGTACGAAGTTGTTCAAATTTTATTCTGGCCAAAGAGGGTTTTGGGGGGATTTGGTGATGCTATCTTCTTCTCCAAGACATGAGGCTTGGTAAGATCATCCAATATGTCATATGTGACATGCTAGAATTTTCCTGGAATTTTTGGAGAATATTTCCTTTGTAAATATTTCAAAATCTTGAAATATCCACAAAGGATTTTGGAGGGGTTTTACCAATATTTTGAACATGACCATGTGTTGAAAGTGTTATATATGGATAATATATGTCCTCTGAGTTTCCCTGAATTTTCACAAATATTTTTAAAGCATTAAAAATAATTTTAACCGATTAAAGACCATTTCTGGCCAAAGGAAAAAGCCTTTAAATAAAATAGGAAAATTACTTTTAAAATTATATTTTTGTGGTTTATGGGAGTCCTATATCTAATCGGTTTCAAATATACTCTTTGAAATATTTTTCATACCCCATATCAAGGACTTGTAGTGCAAACCTCAATTCAGGGGTTTTTGGAAAACTAATTTTTGAAAATACTATTTGGCCAAATTATTTTTGTAAGAATATACTATATTGCACTATACACATGGCATGATCATTGGGCAGAAGTTTGGGGCAAGGAGATGAAGTATATAAGGTGGAGTTGAGTTGACTTTAAAGAGCACTTGAAAATCACAGAGAGAACTCCAAATAAAAAGCCAAATAATGAAAAAGTTTTTGTTGGTCCAAATTTTCATGCTTTATTAATGCAAATGACATGTTACAAAATGCAGGGTGTGACAGACCTACCGCCATTACAAGAATCTCGTCCCTGAGATTCTCAAACTAGGCGCGGAAGGGAATACGAAAACTTAGGTTTGGGGTAGTCTTCACGTCCTCATACCGCTTCTCCTCCGGAGTGGTGCTTCATTGAACCTTGAAGTACTCTATGGCATGGCTTCGTGTATAATGTTCTGCTTGATTAAGGTTTCTAATGGGTCTCTCATGGTGGGTCAGGCTAAGTTGGGGGTTGATGGCCCGGTGATCGATGTCCTCGTAGAGGTCGTGCTGGTTAGGAAGTTGAAAACGTTTCCAGAGTGGTGTCGTGTGCAAAAACGTTGTGCATAGTGGGTGACTCATGTGGTAACTCTAGCTGGTAGCCGTCTATTCTTCGTCTTGCAGTGACCTTGAAGGGGGTCGATATATCTTGGTGTGAGCTTCCCTTTGACATGGAAATGCTTGGTTCCATTGAGAGAAGTGGATTGCAGATACGCACGGTCTTCGATGCGGAAGTATTCTTCTTGGCGACGGTCGTTGGTATAGTTCTTCCTCCTTGACATGACGGTCTTCAAATGTTCCTTAACCAGCTGAATGACTCTTCTTTCGCATTCGGGTAGTCAAGTAGGTCACCAAATATAGATGACAACCAACCTGTCCAAGTACTCCATGAAGACTTGTTCATGGTGTACATAAAGTGGGATGGGGCATTGATGGTGGTCACAGTTGAGTATTGGCCAAATTCTTCTCGTCCTAGGTCGAGAGCCCATGGTGATGGTCCAACCATGTTGTGGCTTGATAGGTCTTAAGAGTTGCAAGGATTCTAGTGTGTGAGTGAACGTTTATCATCCTATCCTTAAGCATGGTTTACTGAGGTGCCAATAGCCCTATCTAGTACTCCAAACGAATAACCTTATACCACTAAAAACATCCTCTCGTATAGACCAACTTCAATCATTACTCATGCTATTTATATCCTCATGGCTCCTGAGAAGAGGCCTAACAAAATCTTACATGTGAACTATCCCCGAACTCATATGTATGGCTATCTCTAAGCAAAAAATCCATGGGTAGAGCATACCAGCTTCCAAGCTTGAATTAAACATGACAATCCAGGTGCTCAACCTATTCTTCTAAGGTTCAAGATAGTGCATCTCTATCCCAAGGAAACACGTCGTATAGCACTCCAAGATCTTGTTTCCTTCCTATGAATCAACCCCAACAGTCCATTAACTTCCATCAACGACTGCCTAGTCCATTAATTCTACAAATCCAATGTCTATGGTGTTCCACATGATCTTCTAATGCCCTATAATCCCCAAATACTTGAAAGAGCTATCTTTACTATAGTCAGTCCACCAATTCCCATCATCAGGTAAAGTAACTTCCATCCTCAAGCTTATATAGATCCCTAAATCAACTCCGACAATTAATCCAATCTCCTAGTTTATTATCCACCGAGAAACATGGTATCATAAGTGATATCATCAGCATAAATCCAATTTAATCCGAACCATGTAGACTTACTCAACATCTAGACTCCATTAGGATCACCTATTTAATCCAAATATCATGGTCAGTTATCTTCTATCAATATCCCCTGGCTAAGTCAAATCCTTATACCTTCAAGAATTTTATCGTGCAATCATAATCGTCCTACAAAATCCAATTTACTCCACAGGTAATGAATGCTATGCTACTCTATTAACATGATCCCACCAAGTTCATCAACTAACATGAAAACCTCATAATCCGCCATGAAGTCTCAGATAATTCCTCAAGGTCTCTGATATAAACTCATCAAGTCATTTTTCCTATTTCCATATCCTCGAATAGGTCCACCCTATGGCATCGTCAGTTCTAGTGCTATCTTAGGATGATAATGTGCTCGTTCACTATGTCCACTAGTTCCATAATGAACCAGTGCAAGGTTACGGAGGCTTAGCTGGTTCTCTTGCAATTTTGTGGGTCAAGCACTTGGTTAGGGATTCGAGCTGGGTTATATCATGAAGTCTCGAAGAGTCTAGGGATGGGTTTCCAATCTTGAGGGGTAAACATAACTCTGCTGGGTTGCACTTGGTCGAGGAGGCTGCAGCAAAAGTCTCCAGTGCTAGTTGGTCGCCGAAGTAGAATCCTTGGTGTACCTTGTCTTGCCGGTCTTCAGTTGAGGAGAGAGGGATGAGAGGGAAAAGTAGCATAGATGGGAGATGCCTAGAGGGGGTTCTATAGTGCAGGTGCAAACAAACAAGTGCCAAAAGACCACACACAATTCCATTAAGATAAGATAGGTGATATAGTCGCATACATGCTGCCTAAGGAAAAAGTGCGACTTATATCGAAACACAAATAGATAAGAACAAACAACACTTAACATGGTTTCATTTGACCCATCATATGGACTCGACTGCGCATAGGGGGTACACGACTCATCCTACCTAGGGGTCCTCGGATTCAGTAGTCGTGCTGGCTTCATCACTTTGAGAGGAAGGAGTTCGGTCTTCATCTTCTAGGTTCTCCTGGGTGCCAATGGACATGCGACAGTTGGCTGCTTGTTGGGACACATCCTATTAATATGCCCGAGTTCACCACACCTGTGACATGTGACAGAAGCAAAAGGGTTGCTATTCAGTCTTGGGTATTATAGTCGGGGGCCTGATGATGATCCTCTACGAGGTGGATATGGAAATCCATTCCTATGCCTTCTGCATGGGGTTTGGTTGTGAGCTCTCCGAAGTTCCTTGATTTGTTGCTCTAGATTAGAAATGTGGGCTTCTAGGGAAGTGATTTGCTGCTCTTGCTCGACCAACTTCTTCTTCTTGAGGCAGTGGAGGTGCATAAGTGAAGGGAGATCTTGGCGAGCCTTGAGAAATGCTTCAATAAGGTGACGTAGAAGGTAGTCTCCTGCATTGACGAAGCGGATCTGGTACTTGAGGGTTGGATCCTCGTCTTCTGGGGAAATCATCACTTGAGTCGGAGCTCCAAATCCACTCTTGCTAGGTAGGTAGCGGTTGGCATGTTCTTCTTTCATTTCTGGAAGGAGGTCTCGAAGACGGAGGAGTGCTTCGTATGCCACTTGCTGAATGGCTAGGTTTGTTGTTGGCATGGGTGGTCCAATGAAGAACCACCCCTGAGGTCAGGTCTTGGTAGGCACAAAAACCTTGGCGTAGAACTCCTTCTCAAACACATCATTTTCCAGTTCGTGCAGGGTGCACATGGGAAGCAAGGGATAGTGGCATTGTTGGAGGCAATCTCTTAGGAGTGATGGAAATCCTGTCGTAAGGAGTCTCAAGGGGGCGACGGCCATCTACAAAACTTGAATAGGAGGGGTGAATACTGAAAATATCCATTAGTTTTGGGAAATCTCAGAAAAGAGGTGAGGTATAGGTGGTTTTGAAATTTTGTTTTATCCTAACTAACGACCATGCTAACTAAGGCTTCCTACAGTCAGGATGGCTCTGATACCAGCTCTGTGGGGACCCCGACTCATAAGTCGAGATCACCAAATGCACGTGTAAAGTGATCCCAGAGATCAATGCTCACTGAACACACAGAAGCTGAATAACAAGAGTCTTACATCCATACATACCGTCTTACACAAATTATGACCATTACGGTCAAGTCTTACATTGATAAAGCCTTAAGGGCTTAACATCAAATGAAACACAAGCAGCGGAAATCTTTGTTGATAAGTAGAACCCAAGCCATCTGCCTTAACCCTACAAGCATTCAAACCGGTAAGCGTCCTAGTTCGTGTGTTCGTCACCAAAGAACTCTTCCTCGAACTCATGTTCTTCCATGCCTGGTCAATTAAATAACTAGTGGCAAGCCAATGAGTACTTTAAATGTACTCGCAAGCAACCCATGATTTGGTTCAGAGTAACAATGCAATTGTACAACAAGTAAGCTACCTAGCTTCACACTAGTTGAGAAGTCCTACCAATTGGTGAGATATGCATCAATGGACATGGGTAACCTTGAGAACAGGTTACAGATATCAACATAAATATAGTTTGGATCAATGCCATTTCATTCAACATGTCAAGTCACCACCTTGACACACATAGTTCTCTTCCACACACACATGCACCGAGATTGTAAAATTTCTGGACATAGTTTAAGTAGCACCTCCCAACTGTCCATGACCATGGACACGGCTATTCGAATAGTTTAACACTCTGCAGAGGTTGCGCACTTTACCCACAAGATCCGGGAAGCTTTCGTGTCATCCACGATCTCGCAGAACCTCAAGTACTCGGGGAAAGCACCCGATCATTACCTTTCCCTAGACGACACAAACATAGGGTCCACTCATTGATACACGGCTCTCGTGTATTAGTGAAAGATCGTGGGACTCTGCCCCTTTTACATTATCACACATACACGAAGGGACCAACGGTGTGTCCGGTGCCCTGTGAAAACAGTCATGGCCGCCTATCCAAGCACGACCCCATCCCGAGAGTGACCTCAAGTCACCCCCGTCACTAGTAATGTGGGCACCATGCTAGTATCAGTCTAAGTAATCAATAATGCCCCGTCCCATAAAGGGGTAGAGTGGTTGCACATGTTTGGTTTGGGACGGTAATCACACATAAATCTAATCCATCATTTTACACACACCAAAATACCTCTTTGGTACACCACTTCTTCCTCAAGTGGTGACCTTAGTTCAACCTCTCCCAAGGGCATTAGGGGCACCCGATGTTTTTTCTGAAAGCATGTATCCATGAAGAGTTCATGGTACACATGCATCATTATGCATCAACTAGTCTTTTGACAATGCAATCATGGATAAGGTAATGTCATAAGTAAGGGTATGCATCATGTGTTGGTTCACAACAAGTCTACTACCGTCATATTTCATCATAATGCAATCAGAAAAGGGGTACCGATGAACAAGATGGGTGTCATGGTCAAAGGGCTGCTTGCCTTGATTGGCTTGTTCTTCGAGGTCTTCAAATCCTTCTCCTTCTTCTTCTTTAGCAACTTTGTCAAGTACGGGATCTAATCGTCGCAAAAAAACAACGGAAAAATAAGACAATAATAAAAACAAAAAAGTCAAAGTGCTCAAAAAAATGTCAACTAATTTTTGTAAAATACTAGGAGGAAAACTAAGAAGGGGAAAATTCTTAGTTTTGGATTTGGAATTAGGGGGACAGAGTAGTGGATTTTCAAACAGAGATTTTATTTTTCAAATTTGAATTTAAATTTGAACGATGCAGAAAAGTGTAATGGATGTGTATGAAAGTTACATCAATAAATAGGTGGTATTATTCTAAGATTTTAGGAGTTGGAATTATTGCATTTGGATAAATATTTCATCCTGTGGAATTTTTGGAAATGTGATAGAAAAGGAAAAAGGAAAAAGGCCATTGTGCAACTGGGCCAGAAAGGCCACTATGCAGTAGGCCCGGAGGGGATCTAGCCGAGGCGAGCCGGTGCGCACGCACGCCAGGTTATCAAACCTGACGGGTGGGGCCCGGGCGTCAGCGAGAGAGAGAGAGAGGTGAGGGAGAGGAGAGGCTGACAGGCGGGGCCCGCCTATCATCTCCAACCTCGCGACCAGCGGGGTCGGTGAGCTCACCGGCAACGCTACAGGTTACGACAGGTTGAGCGGGCGGCACCGTTGGACTCAGGGGGGTGTCGCTGTTCGGGTGGTCGTGGAGTTGGTTGCCGGAGCAGCCTGGATCGCCAGCGACGAGGTCGCGACGGAGGTGCTTCGGGCATCGATGGTTCCAGCCGTTCCCGGCTGCGAAAAGAGTGGGGAAGAGAGGGGAAAGGATTAGTGATCCCGCGTGGTTCCAGATCGAGATAAAACGGGGACGGAGGAGGCTTGTACTGTGCGAACGCCGACGAGCCGTGGCGGTGGAGCGCGAGCTCAGTCTCTAGCTCGGGCGGCTCTAGAGACAAATGGGTTGATTAGGAGTGTTGGGGAGTGACAGGGAGTGGGAGAGAAGCTCGGGGTCGCCTTTTATAGGCTGTTCGAGGTCCACCGTAGGCGCGGCCTACGGGTGCCCATGGGATCGGCTCGGGTGGCCGTTAGAGAGGTAATGGAGGGCTCGGGGGTGTTCGTGGGAGTGGTCTAGGGTGCTAGGGGGAGAGAGGAGGAGCGGGACGACCTGCGGGCGGGCCACAGGAGCGGCGTGAGCATTGGCCGAGCGGGGCGGCGCTCTAGCGTGAGCTGCAGGAGAGAGAAGAGGGCGCGGGAGCAAGTGGACGTCATGCTGACGTGGAGCGGACGTCGAGGGGCATCGACTGGCGTGCGGAGGAGACTCGAGGTGGTCGGGGGGCGCGGCGTCAACGGTCGGGTGCCCTGCCAGGTGCTCCAGAGCACGACTTTGGCTGGCATCCGCGGTTTTCCCGCGTCCTCGCGCGTCCACTTGTGTCTGGCAGCTGAAGGGGGCATGGGCAAAAGTTGGGGAGAGCCTTGGATGCTCTGGAGAGATGAAGCGAGAGAAGGAGGCTGAGAGAGAGGAAGGAATCCACTGTTCAGAGAAGAAAAATGGGGTTCTCCCTTGTGAGAACCCCATGACATTGTTGACAACACAGTGAAATGATATCATTGCAAATTACGTAAAACTTATTACATTTTAAATATATCTTGCCACAAGGCATTCATAGAGAAATGTCTCATGACATCTATTAGAATCAGAAAACAGCAAAAAGTACAATGCGTAGCGACTCTATCTCAGCCACAGGCAGTCGATGTAGTCCACGTGACCTCACTCCTACGGATCGCCATAGTTGTCATAGTCATCACATTCGTCTTCATGGAACTCTATTGCCAACAAAATCATTGCCATGAGTACATTACGTTCTCAACATGCCTCCCTCGAGGAAGGACCTAATAGCTACATGTGGCTTCAAAGGAAGGTTGTATGGCTCATTTGCATAAAAGCTTATTTTGTTTGAAATAACATAGTACTTGGATAATAGCAATTTTAGATGAAACCATGTTTTGTCTCCAGAATAACTTTCATCAAGTGATGATCCTTGATCAACTCACACTCTTCATAGGTTTCAAGAATAGGGGCAAAGAGGGAATAAGCAAGACAGGTCCCATACGTCAAGAAAGATTCATGTGTTGTTCATGACCATGGACACGTCTATTCGAATAGTTTTACACTCTGCAAAGGTCGTACACATTACCCACACGACACAATCCCGTCTTGATGCCACCAATGGCCGCTGGTATAGTACACCATTTGGTATACCGGCAGGGAGATTGTGACGAGGTCTTTGGACTAGTTCCCCCAAAGATGTGACATGCCCACCGGGTCTGGCGCACAGGACTGAGAGTATGTCCTCAAACCGGTCCCCCCATCTGTGCCGAGGATACTCCCCGTAGGGCAGCTATCCCATCTGCAGTACGGCAACATCGACACCTAAGGCTGACTAGCTTACTTAACCAAGCTAGTGCCCATATAGCATGTGCTTATACTATTATCACAATCTTCAAATCCAAGACTTATTAGGCCTCATGCGGCACGGACGACTGATTGCCCCCTTCAACTTATGAAGGGCAGCCAATCGCTCCTTCAATCCTTGATTCAGCTGTCGCCCGCGCCAGTATTCAGATGGTAAGTTTCACCAAGAGTAGAAGAGAGTAGAGGATATCAACAAGGGCCAATCGGCCTAGCTCAGCGATAAGTTTCAAGTGTCAAGGACTCAAAGGTCATTCAGCAAAGCACCTATAGGGTAATAAGCATGGCTAAGCATTTCTACTCTACCAGAATACTATAATTCTACTCAGGTGTCAATTAAATAGGCGACAAGCGGATCAAGGTAATGTGTCAATCGACACGCTAGCTACAAGAATTAAAATAGCATGCCTATAGTAACCATAAAACACTATGCAATTTTGTAAACATATGATAAGTATGATCAAGATGGAGGCATGCCTTCGTTGTTGAATCCTTTGGTAACCTGGTTATGTCCTTGTCCAACATCGCCACTCCCTATACGTCATAACAATAGCAAAGGACAAACCATAAATACCAAAGCAAATAGAAGATCCAATAACATCCAAAACAACAATAAGAGTGGATGGATAGCAAGATATTGATTAGATAGAAATTCAAAATGAGGTAGCATGATCGGGAGGTAAGAGAGATGATTCAACGACAAGGTTTAGGTTGACACAGCTATGGAAGGCTTGGCGATCAGGACTAACGTTCTAGTAAGAACTATGCTAACACACCATTAGTAGTGCCACTACACATCGTGAGTAACAATATAGGAAACTACCAGATGACAAACACAATGGCACCAACAAGCATGGAATTAATGGAATCATCCTATGTATTTTATCTACACAAACAGAACATGGCATGATGAAGGTAAAATTTACCCACAAGTAAATATTTAGATAAAATCTAAATATATAGAATGGTTATTAGCAATCAAATATAAACAACATATATAATAACTCAAAAATAGGTATTATATATGACAACAGAACCAATCATTATAAGCCATACTAGTTAAGCACTCAAACATCAGTCAACAACATGATTTGAAATGATCTAGGTCTAGCCCTAAAATATTATTAATATAGAATAGGATTCACTCCATTAAATCAAACCAATCCATTTGTCAAACAATTAACAATAGAATATACAACACACGTAACAAGTGGATGAACAACTATCATAAACATGATATGATTAAGATTAATATTAACCAGAAATGATTATTTCGATGAATCCAAATAATTATAATGGTTAACAACAAGTAAGGACTAAACATCAATCATAAAAACTATTAGCAAGCATTTCTATAATAAAAGACATACCAATACTATGGTAGAACATAATTAAACAACTTCATATAATAACACACATCTCACACAAGGCATGTGAGAATATGATCATACAAATGTCTTAAGTAATAACACAAGCATCACACATAAAAGTTATCAAGAAAAGATACTAAATTATGACATGCTTTTAATAATAAATAACAACTAATACCAATGACCGCTAGCAATACTATTATCACCACATGCTTACAATAACAAGGCATGATACACACACTGACTATGTGATCAAAGTACAACTCTACTAACATGACATGTTACTCATCCCAAGCATAAGATAAGTCATAACAACAAGTATTCAAGCATTCATAATACTAACATTAGTCTAAGTACTCAACTATAGCATATGGAACATAATAAGACAAGAAAAATCACTAGCATGACTTGATGCACAGGCTTAAGCATATCACAAATGGAATATTAAAATAAACCAGACATGATGTGAAGCATGGATGATCATCACACGAGATGCCACAATATGCTACTAATAGAATACAACTCATAACTATGAGATTACCTAGTTGATAATAACTAACCTAAATATCAAACACAATGTTAGCATACAACACTATACCATGCTAGTTATGATAAATAAGCACATGGAAGCATACTAAGCAAGTGGGAAAGTGAACAACTAGATCATCTCATCAACCAAATCAAAATGCATTATAGAAGCATGAATAACAAGATGACATGTATTTCTAACTGGTACAACCTACAATTACAAGTACATAAGATGCATCACTACTCATGATCTTCAAATACATGAATTGATACACACACACTGTCCCTCTATGCCATCTAGTTATACAATCACAACATCATGGCACGATATTGATCAAGAAAGAAGGACTTCTACTTAATTAAAATATATGAGACCATAAACTACCAACATATACCTCTACCAAGCAGATATTAACCATATGATTGGATATACAATATAAAGTAGCAATGATATACCACATACAATCAAAACATGCATTGGACTTTGATCAAGTGCTAACATGGCATGGTAATAAACTAAGGTAAAAATACAAACATGATAGTGACCAAGATGAAATAAACTTATTCTATTTTGCAAGAATAAATTATATATAGCAACACAAAACTAAATGATTTCATGAAGCAACTATTCATGCAATCTTGTATAAAGCACATGTATAAAATAAAAGGAACAACTAGCCAGTAAAATTCTATGGTATGAACTACAATGTACTCATACCCAAATAATAAGACATGTCATTCAACATCTGGCATAAATAATACTATGCAACAACATGTACTAAAAATATATAAACATATATTGTAAACATGGCATAATTGCAAACAAAACAAACGTGCGGCATGGACAAAAATGAATATATAATCAATATCTAAGATATATTCATTCTAAACAAAAATGAAAATAATCAAAACATTAGGTATTGCATAATCATGCAAAGGTTAGAGTCATTCTACATAGACCTAGATATGGTAAAAATTTGCAAAAACATGTACATAATCATATCATGACTATGTACCGCACGAAAGAAAAATATCTCGTGAAACAACTTGTTCAACAATTATCAAGTAACAATAATTGGTAGAAAAAATAAATCAAGCACGTCACATGGCACACCAAAAATTATAATGTGAACACCATGCACTCCTAGGCATAACATGAACATAACAAAAATATTAGACAAACAAGAAAAGTTATTTAGCTCATAACACTAGCGGACTCTAGGCATAAACGACTATAAAAAAAACCCAATTGACCAACAAGTAGCCTAACAAATCATATATAACTCCTACAATTATCAAATAATTATGAGCGACTCCTAGGTATTAATCACACAAGTAAAAAAAATAGTGTAAGAACACGCACGTAGTGCAATTCCCGTTTGCACTAAACGAACTCCTAATATGATATGTACGCAAAATCTAAAACCACAAGCGGGTTCCTCTAACCACTTGCAACGTTTCATCAATTGGGATCAAGATCAAACGATGAACCAAAACAATGGAAATATGCGTATAATATTTGGTTCTTGCGACGGATAGCCTCAACGCGCCCAACGACAAAAATAGGAGGAACTATGATGTCAAGGAGATAATACAAGTGATGTTGAGAAGGCGTGCAAGTGGAATTGGGTAGATGCTCACCGATTTTGACGGAACGGTGTGACGAATTTGATGAATAGTGTACGCGAACATGCGGAATTCTTCGTGTGTGGTTGATGTATTGCGTTCTTTCCTCTCTGAATGGATTCATGGCATGGAGGAGAAATTCTTGGTGCAAGGAAAAGGATGGGGATGGCCTCCTTCATCGGGGTCGAACACCGGTGTCCATGGAGCACCGTTTCTTTGCAAAGTGTTCTGGAGAGTTCTGGATAGAATGAGGAACGGAGAGGCGGAAGTTTCTGCGGGTTGGAAGTGGAGGTCAGGGCGCTCATCTACATATCTTCAAAACTTGAAAAGGTTGAGATTTATGGGGGTGAAGGGGAAGGCAGAGAGTGGCCGTAGGTTACTTCTTGTAACGTTTCCACTTTGTGTGCGAGCAAGCTTTAGGACGAAGGAAGAGGAAGGAGAAGAAGCACTTGGGTTGACGTTGGAAGATGGTCATGTGGAGAGAATAAGGTAAGGGAGGAGTCATGGAGAGGGAATTAAAGGAGGAGGCAACTATGACTGTTGCCGTTTCATGTGCTTGCGTTTTCCCTCTGTACGTGTAGGTTTTCGTTTCTTGTGTAGATTGAAACGTACAAAGGGAGAAAAGAGGAGGCGCTAGCTTGGCTCAGTGTTGGCCCAGTTTGGCTAGGCCCAAGTGGGAGAGAAAGAAGAGAATAAGAAGGAAAAAAAGTTGGCCTTTGGCCCCTTCGGTTGAGAAAGAAATATAGATAGATAGAAAAGACTGACACATATTAGGCCTAGGTAATTCTTCCCATAGTTAGACAGATGGAAAACAATTTTACTAAGAGAAAATTATAGAAGAATTGAATTAGACTTTCTAAGAGAAAAATCTAGAAAAGGAATAGAAGATCAAGCAACAATCAAAAGAAGTTCCAAAAATACAGATGCACATAATTTAATATGAACAAAATCCAACTAAAAGAGAAACTCAATTTAAATTTAAGTTCGCATTAGATTAAGTTAAATCCTCCAAATTGTAAAAGTCCAATTTAAGCTTTGTTACCAAATAAAACAAATGAAAATTTCTCACCCTGATTTTTGAAAAACCTTTTTTTTACATTCCGATAATCGGGATGTTACAAGTCTACCCCCCTTAAAACAAATCTCGTCCCCGAGATTCGGGCTCACTAAAGAGAATGGGTTTGGGTAAGCTTCATCTTCGACACCGTTCCTCACAGAAACTTGTGAAGTCATAGTTGATTCTAATCTTGGTGCAAGGCGGCTTTGGGGCTTGACTGGAGATACTTCGATTGTTGATACTTTCTCTAGCTTGCTCAAGGCTTAGAAGCAGTCCTTCGATCTTGGCGATGGTAATTTGATAGCTTCTTTGGGTGGTTAACATTCTTCTCTCTTGCCCTTCTTCTTTAGGTCAAGCTTTGGTACGACTAGACTCATTGATCCTTCCCTCAGGTTAAACTTTATGGTAGGTGAAGTGAAGGTCTTCAAATCTTCGTATTATTTTGCAAATGAAGGTCTTCAAATCTTTGATCTCGCCACGCATAACCGTCTACTACCCCCCTTAAAAGAGGTTTTCCACAAGGCTCACTTTGATAATAGACCCCCAAATGGTTGTTGCGGCTTCCTTGCTCTCAATGTGTCTTCCAGGGTTTATAGAGAAGAGGGAAAGCATAAGGATGACTTAAAGAATCCTACCAAAGGCAGAGATACCCCAAAGATAAACAAAATATACAACCAAGATAATCATGAAGCCATCCAAATAAAATTCAAAAGCAACACTTTTTGGCAAATTGGGTTTTAGTATGACTGCATAGAAAATGCTAGAAGAAATATATGCAAACGATACTCACACAAAAAGGTTTTGCGTCTACAAGTTACGAGTTCTATCACTCCAAGGGTGTTAACCAACCAAATCCTATATGGCAGGTCTCATCATAACTTGGTGCAGATCTTCAACCTTGAAAAATAAAGCATGATTAGGGGTTGTTGACTTCTTGAGTTTTTGAGGTCTCTTCTCTTGGCAAAATATTGCTATTCAGAGATTCAGGGGTTGAAGTTATCTTGAAACTCTTGGCACATCTTCTAAATCTTCTGACTTTTAAACACCATGGGAAAGACAGGGGTTTCACAACTATGAAGACGAAGGTAAGAAAGTAGAGTTTAAACCTTATTTGAATAAGATAACGCAAGAAAAGAATAGTGAAGGAGAAGACTACGAGAATGATCCTTTTCAAAATAGTTTTCTTTTCAAAATAGTCCTAAGGGTTTCCATTCTAACTAAGGCCACGCAACTAGGTCGACAACCTGGCTCTGATACCACTTCTGTGAGAACCCAGAATTAAATTCCAGACCCTCCTGTGTATATTTGTTAACCCCAGGATCATTGTTGACAACATAGCGAAATGATATCATTGCACAATAGGTAAAAGGTATTACATTTTAAATATATCTTGCCACAAGGCACTCATAGAGAAATGTCTCATGACATCTATTACAATCAGAAAACAATGGAAAGTACAATGCGTAGCGACTCTATCTCAGCCACAGGCATTCGATGTAGTCCACGTGACCTCACTCCTACGGATCGCCATAGTTGTCATAGTCATCACCTTCATCTTCATGGAACTCTGTTGTCAACAAAACTATTGCCATGAGTACATTACGTACTCAACATTCCTCCCTCGAGGAAGGACCTAATAGCTACATGTGGCTTCAAAGGAAGGCTGTATGGCTCATTTGCATAAAAGCTAATTTTGTTTGAAATAACACAGTACTTGGATAATAGAAATTTTAGATGAAAACATGTTTTGTCTCCAGAATAACTTTCATCAAGTGAGGATCCTTGATCAACTCACACTCTTCATAGGTTTCAAGAATAGGGGCAAAGAGGGAATAAGCAAGACAGGTCCCATACGTCAAGAAAGATTCATGTGTTGTCCATGACCGTGGACACGGCTATTCGAATAGTTTTACACTCTGCAGAGGTCGTACACTTTACCCACACGACACAATCCCGTCTTGATGCCACCAGTGGCCGCTGGTATAGTACACCATTTGGTATACCGGCAGGGAGATTGTGATGAGGTCTTTGGACTAGATCCCCCAAATATGTGACATGCCCACCGGGTCCGGAGCACGGAACTAAGAGTATGTCCTCAAACCGGTCCCCCCATCTGTGCCGAGGATACTCCCCGCAGGGCAGCTATCCCATCTGCGATACGACAACATCGACACCTAAGGCTGACTAGCTTACTTAACCAAGCCAGTGCCAATATAGCATGTGATTGTACTATTATCACAATCTTCAAATCCAAGACTTATTAGCCCTCATGCGGCACGGACGACTGATTGCCCCCTACAACTTATGAAGGGCAGCCAATCGCTCCTTCAATCCTTGATTCAGCTGTCGCTCGCGCTAGTATTCAGATGGTAAGTTTCACCCAGAGTAGAAGAGAGTAGAGGATATCAACAAGGGCCAATCGTCCTAGCCCAACGATAAGTTTCAAGTGTCAATGACTCAAAGGTCATTCAACAAACCACCTATAGGGTAATAAGCATGGCTAGGCATTTCTACTCTACCAGAATACTATAATTCTACTCAGGTGTCATTTGAATAGGCGACAAGCAGATCAAGGTAATGTGTCAATCGACACTCTAGCTAGAAGAATTAAAATAGCATTCATATAGT
The DNA here is from genome assembly GCF_002162155.2 of Triticum dicoccoides. Lineage (NCBI taxonomy): Eukaryota > Viridiplantae > Streptophyta > Magnoliopsida > Poales > Poaceae > Triticum > Triticum dicoccoides. The sequence continues at coordinate 386,430,191 of NC_041385.1, read as the reverse complement.
AACCATAAAACACAATGCAATTTTGCAATTATGAATCCTTTGGTAACCTGGTTATGTCCTTGTCCAACATCACCACTCCCTACTTGTCATAACAATAGCGTAGGACAAACAATAAATACCAAAGCAAATAGAAGATCCAATAACATCCAAAACAACAATAAGAGTTGATGGATAGCAAGATATTGATTAGATAGAAATTCAAAATGAGGTAGCATGATCGGGAGGTAAGAGAGATGATTCAACGACAAGGTTTAGGTTGACACAGCTATGGAAGGCTTGGCGATCAATACTAACGTTCTAGTAAGAACTGTGCTAACAGACCATTAGTAGTGCCCACTACACATCGTGAGTAACAATATAGGAAACTACCATATGACAAACACAATGGCACCAACAAGCATGGAATTAATGGAATCATCCTATGTATTTTATCTACACAAACAGAACATGGCATGATGAAGGTAAAAGTTACCCACAAGTAAATATTTAGATAAAATCTAAATATATACAATGGTTATTAGCAATCAAATATAAACAACAATTATAATAACTCAAAAGCAGGTATTATATATGACAACCAAACCAATCATTATAAGCCATAATAGTTAAGCACTCAAACATCAGTCAACAACATGATTTGAAATGATCTTGGTCTAGCCCTAAAACATTATTAAAATAGAATAGGATTCACTCCATTAAATCAAACCAATCCAGTTGTCAAACAATTAACAATAGAATATACAACACACGTAACAAGTGGATGAACAACTATCATAAACATGATATGATTAAGATTAATATTAACCATAAATGATTATTTCGATGAATCCAAATAATTATAATGGTTAACAACAAGTAAGGACTAAAAATCAATCATAAGAACTATTAGGAAGCATTTCTATAATAAAAGACATACCAATACTATGGTAGAACGTAATTAAACAACTTAATATAATAACACACATCTCACACAAGGCATGTGAGAATATGATCATATAGATGTCTTAAGTAATAACACAAGCATCACACATAAAAGCTATCAAGAGGAGATACTAAATTACGACATGCTTTTAATAATAAAGAACAACTAATACCAATGACCACTAGCAATACTATTATCACCACAAGCTTACAATAAACAAGGCATGACACACACACTGAGTGTGTGATGAAAGTACAACTCTACTAACATGCCATATGACTCATCCCAAGCATAAGATAAGTCATAGCAACAAGTATTCAAACATTCATAATACTAGCATTAGTCTAAGTACTCAACTATAGCATATGGAACATAATAAGACAAGAAAAATCACTAGCATGACTTGATGCACAGGCTTAAGCATATCACAAATGGAATAATAAAATAAACCAGACATGATGTGAATCATGGATGATCATCACACGAGATGCCACAATATGCTACTAATAGAATACAACTCCTAACTATGAGATTACCTAGTTGATAATAACTAACCTAAATATCAAACACAATGTTAGCATACACCACTATACCATGCTAGTTATGATAAATAAGCACATGGAAGCATACTAAGCATGTGGGAAAGTAAACAACTAGATCATCTCATCAACCAAATCAACATGCATTATAGAAGCATGAATAACAAGATGACATGTATTTCTAACTGGTACAACCTACAATTACAAGTACATAGGATGCATCACTACTCATGATCTTCTAATACATGAATTGATACACACACACTCTCCCTCTATGCCATCTAGTTATACAATCACGACATCATGGCACAATATTGATCAAGAAAGAAGGACTCCTACTTAATTAAAATATATGAGACCATAAACTACCAACATATACCTCTGCCAAGCAAATATTAACCATATGATTGGATATACAATATAAAGTAGCAGTGATATACCACATACAATCAAAACATGAATTGGACTTTGATCAAGTGCTAACATGGCATGGTAATAAACTAAGGTAAATAGACAAACATTATAGTTACCAATATGAAATAAACTTATTCTATTTTGCAAGAATAAATTATATATAGAAACACAAAACTAAATGATTTCATGAAGCAACTATCCATGCAATCTTGTATAAAACACATGTATAAAATAAAAGGAACAACTAGCCAGTAATATTCTATGGTATGAACTACAATGTACTCATACCCAAACAATAAGACATGTCATTCGACATCTGGCATAAATAATACTATGCAACAACATGCACTAAAATATATAAACATATTTTGTAAACATGGCATAATTGCAAACAAAACAAACGTGCGTCATGGACGAAAATGAATATATAATCAATATCTAAGATATATTCATTCTAAACAAAAATGAAAATAATCAAAACATTAGGTATTGAATAATCATGCAAAGGTTGGAGTCATTCTACATAGACCTAGATATGGTAAAAATTGGCAAAAACATGTACATAATCATATCGTGACTATGTACCGCACGAAAGAAAAATATCTCGTGAAACAACTTGTTCAACCATTATCAAGTAACAATAATTGGTAGAACAAATAAATCAAGCACGTCACATGGCACACCAAAATTTTTAATGCGAACACCATGCACTCCTAGGCATAACACGAACATAACAAAAATATTAGACAAACAGTAAAAGTTATTTAACTCATAACACTAGCGGACTCTAGGCATAAACGACTATAAAAAACCAGATTGACCAACAAGTAGCCTAGTAAATCATATTTAACTCCTACGATTATCAAATAATTATGAGCGACTCCTATGTATTCATCACACAAGTAAAAATAAATAAATATGTTAAGAACATGCACGTAGCACAATTCCCATTTGCACTAAACAAACTCCTAATGTGGTATGTACGCAAAATCTAAAACCACAAACGGGTTCCTCTAACCACTTGCAACGTTTCATCAATTGGGATCAAGATCAAACGATGAACCAAAACGACGGAAATATGCGTATAATATTTGGTTCTTGGGACGGATAGCATCAATGCGCCCAACGACAAAAATAGGAGGAACTATGATGTCTAGGATATAATACAAGTGATGTTGAGAAGGCGTGCAATTGTAATTGGGTAGAGGCGCACCGAGTTTGACGGAACGGTGTGACAAACTTGATGAACACTGTATGCGGACATGCAGAATTCTTCGTGTGTGGTTGACGGATTGCAATGTTTCCTCTCTGGATGGATTCATGGCTTGGAGGAGAAATTCCTGGCGCAAGGAAACATATGGGGATGGCCTCCTTCATCGGGGTCGAACACTGGTGTCCATGGAGCACCGTTTCTTTGCGAAGTGTTCTGGAGAGTTCTGGAGAGAATGAGGAATGGAGAGGCAGGAGTTTCTGCGGGGTGGAAGTGGAGGTCAGGGCGCTCATCTACATATCTTCAAAACTTGAAAAGGTTGAGATTTATGGGGGTGAAGGGGAAGGCAAAGAGTGGCTGTAGGTTTCTTCTTGTAACGTTTCCTCTCCGTGTGCGAGCAAGCGTAAGGACTTCGGAAGAGGAAGGAGAAGAAGTGCGTGGGTTGACGTTGGAAGATGGGAAGGTGGAGAGAATAAGGAAAGGGAGGAGTCAAGGAGAGGGAATTAAAGGATGAGGCAACTATGACTGTTGCCGTTTCATGTGCTTGTGTTTTCCCTATGTACGTGTAGGTTTTCGATTCTCTGGTGTAGATTTTTTTTGAGTCCAATCATACTTGCTTTATTCAACTAAAATGTTCATGGGGATACAACTTAATTTGCAGGATTTAAGAGCCACACATGGCGTCCTAAACCGAGTCCAAAATCATGCTTGGCGAGGCTATGTGCCTCTTGATTAGTCTCATGACCCTCAAAGATGAAGGTACAATGCTGAAAATGCGCAGAAGTAGCCGTAATTTCCTTTACAATGCTAGCATACGTTCCTCCACATCTGTCGGATTCCGGGTTCTGGCAGATCCTTGAGGTTTGAACACTAGGGTGCGCACGAAGATCTTTCCCCTACCAGATCACGTCTCGAAGTCTCGCAAAGGATCTAGGCTAGAAAGAAGAACACACAAGGGACACGAGATTTATGCTAGTTCGGGCCACCGTTGTGGTGTAATACCCTACTCTAGCTTGTGGTGTGGTGGATTGCCTCAGGGGCTGATGATGAACAGTACAAAGGGAGAACAGCCTCACGAGGGCTGTTCTTGAGCTGGTGCGATGAACTGCTTGGGTGAGTTCAGCCGCTTCTCTCTAGTCTATGCGCAATCTGGATCCCCTACCTTTGCCTTGTGGTGGCTATTCCTATTTATAGAGGGAGGCCCTGGGCCTCTTCCCAAATAGAGCGGTAAGGGCGCCAACAATTTCCATTTTTGAAGGGGAACATCTAGTACACTTATCCTGACTAAAGTTGGTCTTCGGCTACCAAAGGCTGTGACGATGATGCCGTCCTGGGCTCCACGATGACCTCCATCCTGCCGCTCTGCTGGTCTTGGTCTTGTTGCACCGAAATGGTAACCTGTGCCTGATGCCTCGGCCTGTGCTTGCCCCCTTTGCACCGAAGGGGAAACAAGGACACTGCGCAGGCCGGCGCCCGCCTGGCGCCCGCCTGGTCTCGATCGTCATGGCTTGTGTCACGGGCTCCTCGCGAGGTGCCCTGCCTTGATCTCTCCGCCTCCTCGTGAGCCTACCTGATGAGGCTGCTCCTGAGGAAGCTTCCTGTCGTCCACTGAGGGAGTCCTGGATTAGGGGGTATCTGGATAGCCGGACTATGTACAACGTCCAGACTATTGAAGCATGAAGATACAAGACTCAAGACTTCGGACCATGTCCGGATGGGACTCTCCTTTGGGTGGAAGACAAGCTTGGCGATCCGGATATTGTATTTCCTTCCTTGTAACCGACTCCATGTAAACCCTAACCCTCTCCGATGTCTATATAAACTGGAGAGGTTGGTCCTTAGAAGGCCGATCACGATTACAATCATACCATCATAGGCTAGCTTCTAGGGTTTAGCCTCTACGATCTCGTGGTAGATCTACTCTTGTACTACCCATATCTTCAATATTAATCAAGCAGGAAGTAGGGTTTTACCTCCATCGAGAGGGCCCGAACTTGGGTAAACATCTGTGTCCCTTGCTTCCTGTTACCATCAGCCTTGATGCACAGATCGGGACCCCCTACCCGAGATCCGCCGGTTTTAACACCGACATTAGTGCTTTCATTGAGAGTTCCTCTGTGTCGTCGCTGTCGGGCTCGATGGCTCCTTCAATCATTGTTAACGACACGGTCCAGGGTGAGACTTTCAGATCTTCGTGTTCGGCGGCTTCGCACTGCGGGCCAATTCGCTTGGCCATCTGGAGCAGATAGACAGCTACACCCATGGCCATCAAATCAGGTTCGGAAACCTGAACTACATGGTGGATATCCGCGGAGACTTGATCTTCGACAGATTCGGGCCCGCGCCAGGAGCACCGGACAGTCACGACGAGCATGGCCTAGACCTGCTGTTGGACAACACTCGGGATATCACCCCTGCAGCAGCTCTAGACTCAAATCCGGAGCAAGCTGCGTTGCCTAGGGACAGAGGGATGGACCCCGCTCCGCAGGCCATACCCTCATCGGCGGTGGAGCCGAACACAGGCCTCGCTTCTGAGGAAGTCTATGACTCCGGACCCCCGGATTCGTATCTGGTTGTAGGTTCCTGTCCGCACATTCCCGAGACCGCCGAGCCTGGTTGGGCTCCGGTAATGGAGTTCACCACTGCGGACATCTTTCAGCACTCACCCTTTGGCGACATGCTGAACTCATTGAAGTCTCTCTCTTTGTCAGGAGGCTCTGGGCCGAACTCTGTCCGGCTTGAGTGGGAAGCAGGCGACGCAGGAATTCGCTGCCCACCCACCACCCACTTTATTGCCACGGTCGACGATTTAACCGATGCACTTGACTTCGACTCCGAAGACATCGATGGTATGGACGACGATGCAGGAGAATTAAAGGAGCCACCGCTCACAGGGCGGTGGACGGCCACCTCCTCATATGATATATATACATTGTGGACAATCCAAAGGAAACCAATGGCGACGAGGCAACGGAGGATAACTCCTTAGGGAGAAAAGCAAAGCATGGGCGTCATCGGTGCCGCTCCAAGCCTCGCCACATCAACACCGGCCCCGGAGACGAAAGCAATCCGGAGGGTGCCGAAAAGGAATACAGTCTTGATGAGCCTACCTTCAAGCAGGCTGGACCGGCCACGATGGGTTACTCGGAGAGGGACAACTATACACCCCCCTCCGACGATGAGGTGAGCCTCAGCAATGACGAATTCGGCGTACCTGAATATCCAGTGGAACAAGTTCGTTTCAAGCGACGGCTCATGGCCATGGCAAGGAGACTACAACGGAAGCAAGAGAAGCTTAAAGCTGACCAAGAATTTCTAGTGGATAGGTGGACCAAGGTACTGGCCACTGAAAAGTACGAACTCGACAGCCCCAACAAAGGGCACACACGACACAATTGGCTACCTCAGCCCAAGCAGAAGAACCCAAGGCACACACCCCGACATCCACACATCATTATAGTCCAAGACGGTAAGAAGGATACGCAAAGAGACACCCTCAAGCCTCGGCACAAGGGCCACAAATGTCAAGTTAAGGAAACTGGTGCCAGGTCCAGCAAATCCCAGTCCGGTCAACGGACAAAGAGCAGCTCAAGCCTATTCGGCCTGAGACACACGCTCGATCAACCATGTGAAATTCATGGTACTCCTAGAAGGACGGCAAAGCATACCAATAGAGAATGCCGGATCCTCAAAACAAGGCGGCTGGTCGTGTGCCAAAAACAATGAGGGGAGGCGTCTAGTCAAGAGACCCCCTAGAGCATAAAAGTACAGCCGATCGCCCCAGATCATACCAACCACAGCAATTCAATTGCCGTACCCCTAGACCTAGTAGTCCGGGGGCTCCATCACTCATAAAGCCCACACGGGTATGAAGCCACGAATAACATCCCCTAAAGGATGCCAGGTGCAAAGGCCAAGCTCATTGGCCAACCACCCTAATGGTTGTCCTTCGAATCACAAAAAAATACCACGCCAAAGAGTAATCCTTCGGCACCTGCCCCTCTTACGGTAATTTACTGTATGCTAATGGGAAAAATCACATTGACTAAGATTCCACATGGTAAACCATTAGGCCAACACCGTGTGATATAATCACGCCCACGGGCAAGGCCAGACTCCGCACTAAGAGCGGAAACCACACAGCTGCGGACTAGCGAGTCACGCATGCCTATCAAAATTTTGATATGACAGCCAACTATTCGGACACCAATTGAGGAGTCCGCGCTATTTCACGGTATATCGGCTGGGTTTACCAGGGTCCGATCGAACCCTTAGACTAACCACAAGAGGACGTTCAACTGCCTCATAGCATTTGCCTTTACAAACTAACTTTGACGCAGAACAGGATTGGCAGCGTGGAATCAGCCTGGACACACAATGGTAGGAACATGCAGGTAGAAGGTAGTTAGGATTCACTCTTGATCCACTCACAACCCCCTCCAGTACGGCCATCACAGGTTCCGCCAAAAACACCTCTTTTCATACATCGTACTCATATGCATAGACATATCATCCTACTACAATGCGTAGATTTAAATAACAATTACCAGCCGACGTTTATCGCCGACGCCTCTTTGCCATAAACGGCAGCCATGCTTCGTGTTACGCCCGGTTATGCCAGGGGCTGCATAGTACGGCAATACAGTCCGACCACCTTTTCGGCCGCTCGGCACCCCGAACTTATAACACTATATGCATCAGCTCTGAATCATATCTTGGGTCATTGTTTGGGTTTGCCCGGCTCCCATGTTTTGGCACCTTATGTTCCGTTCTATCGTCTAAGGTAGCGCTGGGAGAACTACTGCGATTGTGTCCCGGTTCTGCCGGATGAGCACCTCAGTAGAGAAAGCCGAAAACTGACTGTCATGATGCAGCGAGAGCTGGTCAGCTGTTCGAGAGGTTGTAAAATCCGTAAAGATTTATTCCGCACAACGCCATTATAAATGTAGAGTGCAACGGATCGGTCTTCTGATCAGGCGCCAATAGAGCCCCTAGTTCGGTCTTCCGAACACTAGGGGTTGTGCCGACCATACTCGAATCCCTATGGCTAAGTGAGAGTAATAAAGCCCTATAGTCCGATTGCCTGGTTCATGGTGAGAAACACCTCCTTAAAAGGACCCAACTATGGGATAAAGAGCGTTCAGATGTACCTCGAACACCCCCGTATTCTTTTTTATGTGGGGACAGAAGCCGATGACTGGCCAACTCTCATGTAACACCCTGGATGTATCTCTCATATTTGTAACTCCAACTCTTGCCATTTTCGGCTATGTGCTATGGTATTCCCTCTGTGGTTGGGTTTTGTCTTTCTTTTGCATTTTGTTCATGTCATTCATCTCATATCATGTCATCATGTGCATCTCATTTGCATACATGTTCGTCTCATGCATCCGAGCATTTTCCCCGTTGTCCATTTTGCAATCCGACACTCCCACATGCACCGGCGCACCCCTCTTGTCTCTTTTCGTGAGAGGGTGTTAAACGTTCTCGGAATGGACCGAGGCTTGCCAAGTGGCCTTGGTGCACCACCGGTAGACTGCCTGTCAAGTTTCGTGCCATTTGGAGGTTGTTTGATGCTCCAACAGTTAACCGGGTAACCGCAAAGGCCTTTTGGGTTGCAGCCCAATACCCATTTAAAACAGCCCAATAACTCATCTAAGTCTCTTCCATGCTCTCGGTCGTTCGATCACGATCGTGTGGGCGCAAACTACACCCCATTTGGAGTCTCCTAGCTCCCTCTACCTATAAATATGCATCTCCCCCTCCAAATCACGGGTGAAACCCTAGAAATCCACCCCTCTCCACCGCCGGACACGTCCGCCCCCGCGCCAATCGGAGGCTGCCACATGGCCCTGCTCCACCGTCCCTGCCACCGGCCCGCCAGGCCCGCCGCGGTCCCCCGAGCCTGTACGCCGCCGCCCCGCGCCTGGCCCCGAGTCCGCCGTCCCCGCCGCCCGCGGTCGCCTCCGCCTTCGCCGCCTCGTTGCCCGCCGGCCGCCGCCGCCCCGGCACCTCGGCTCGGCCACCCGCCGTCCCGGTCGCCGGCCGCTGCCTCTGC